>NW_009697330.1:0-71749 GCF_000703405.1 Apaloderma vittatum | reverse complement strand
AAAGAGTGTTCTGTTCTGCTTTGCTAAATACTGCTATGATTTAATCCTTGTGAAGTCAGTGGGAAAATTTGTTTTTTCCTGGTGTAAACTCCATTAAATCCTCTGGAGCTGCACCTTCTGGCTTTGACAATATGTAGGCACAAATCATGACATTTCCCATCCTACTGAATTCGTCAGAGTGACAATATGGGCAGCAAGGAGGTTTATTAATGATGATAAAGTTGGAGATATCCACATATAGACCAGTGTCTTAGGCATAATATAAAACACATCAAACAGCAAATGTTCTGTTTCACAGAAGTGAGGTAGGTTGAGTAATTATAAAAACTGTCTAAGCTAGCCACAAATTCTTGCTAAACTATTAAGTAACGTTTTCCACCACCTCGCACACTCCCCCTTTTCTCCTTTCATTTTCATTACCTCTGTGCCTATAAATCTGACATTGGTACCTGGGCAGGGCCAGCTCCATTTGCTTTCCAACTCTCCTCAATACAAATGACCTCTGAGACCAGCAAAAGCCATCCCATGTGAGCAATCCTGCAGTAGCAGCAGAAACCAGAAGAGGAGCCACTGATGGCATGCCTGCATGTCCAGTAGCTCCAACCTGGAAGGCTTAATGGCAGCAGAGAGCTGCAGGCTTTGCTGACACTTGTAGAGGATGGTGGCCACCCAATATGGGCTCTGCTGTGTCTTCCTCCTCCGTGCTGGAGCCACGCATCTCCAGTTGTTGAACTGGAATAGAAGGATGATGCATTAGCTATGGCTAACGCTGGCCTCCAGTGAGACCTTATGTAAGAATGACATGGACCTATTGAGGTGGGTCCAGAGAAGGGCCACAAAAATGGTCAGAGGGCTGGAGCACCTCTCCTATGAAGACAGACTGAGAAGAGCTTTTTCAGCCTGGAGAAGGCTCTGAGGAGACTTTATTGCAGCCTTTCAGTGCTTAAAGGGAACCTATAAGAGAGATGGAGCAATCTTTTTAGCAAGGCCTGTTGTAACAGGACAAGGGGTAATGGTTTTAAACTGAAAGAAAGTTGATTTAGACTGGATATGGGAAGAAAATTTTTACGTTGAGGGTGGTGAGACACTGGCACAGGTTGCCCAGAGAGGTGGTGGAGGACCCATCCCTGTAGACATTCAAGGTCAGGCTTGATGGGGCTCTGATCTAGTTAAAAGTGTCCCTGCTCATTGCAGGGGAGTTGCACTAGGTGACCTTTAAAAGTTCCCTTCCAACCCAGTGCATTCTGTGATTCGATGATAAGGCATTTGTTATGCACTTAGGAAATTAATGGGTTTAGGTAACAAATTGCGAAGCCAGTGTGAAGTGTTAAACTTAAAACTGAATATACCAAACAGTTGTCTGACTGGCAGATACTTGGACAGAGAAAGTTTAGGAAGTTAAATAACCCTATAAAATCATACCATTGACGTGCAGGGGCTAATCAGGCATTGCACAGAAGTGCAGGCAGCTATTTCCTATTATGATGCTAATTTGTATCTCCTATCGATTACTGAATCAGCAAATGAGTCAAATTATTTTGCTTCATGATAAACAGTTAACTGACAAAGGAACTCCCAAGGGATCTAAAGGACTCTGCTCCAGCTTCAAAATGGATGTTTCTGCAGCTATTTAGGAAAAAAAAAAGAAAAGAGAGCATAAAGCAGCCTACAGAAAGTCACACTTGCAGAAGTAGGTGGCTGACTGGAGCTAAGCCACTGTTCAGCATGTGGCCCAACATGTCTTAAGCAAGCTGTACGTTACAAGAATATTTGCATGAACATACCGGCTTTTTCTAAATGTGAAAACGTGGAGTGTTTAAGAAAGAAGTGTTACTTTCCTTACTGAAGGATGAGAACAAGGAACAGTCTTGTCCTGCTTGAACCTTTCAGACCCTGACCATTTCAGACCTTTTCTTTGTCTAGGCAATATCAGATCTACAAAAAGAAGCAGCCTGGTTGGACTGACCTTCAGGAGGATGTAGAGCACCTTCTGATCTTTCATAGTTTGCTCACTGAAACAAAAACATGAATGAGAGGAGCCGTGAAGGAAACCTTCTTGTCTGGCCTGTAATTGTATGTCTTATTTGGTAAAAGTTTTGTCAGTGACAGGCTTCTAATAATTCTGTGTTTAAGAACCCTATCTAGGAAGACTGGTGTTATGACAGCTGTATGCTAATTTGCTCTCCAGATTTAACATCTTGAATGAATTCCTGAGTGAAGTTTCTAGCTATGCCAAAGAGTCAGTTGTTACAGCCTTGAAGTGGAGAACGTACCTTCCAACCAGTTCCAAAATATGCCTAGGACAACAGCGAGTGATAAAAGCCAAAATATCTCACAGAGATTAAAAAAGAAAAAAAGAAATCTGAATTATTAAAATCCACTGCGTTTAATTTTGTTTCTCTAATACATTTAGTTTTAGTTTTCTAGAAACTGAAGTTTCTTGTATTTGTAGGCTCAAGTCATGTTTATTTATCAATGAGAATTTCAGCTAGTTGGTATCAGAAGTTAGATCAGAGGCTTTCAGAAGAACTTGAAAATTTCCCAAGGAAAAGGAGGAAGGAGTTTTTGAATTGGTAATAAATATAGTGTTTCACTATCTTTTAAACTCTTGGTTAAAGCAGCATAAAGGCTATAAATCGCTGTACAATTAGTAACTACAGTTACTGCCTGCAAATTGTTTTTGGATTTACTTCAGCACTGGAGTGTGAATGCTTAAGTAGTAATACTTGCCTGTGAGGACCAGCTGTGGGGAAACAACTGAACTGGCACTGTGAAATAGTAAAAAACTTACATAAATTCCAGTTAAAATTACTGAATTGAGCTAACTATGGAAAACTTAACCAGTGATTAATAAGAATCTGCACTCGGGGTGCATGGTATTCCTCAGTTGTTTGCCCAGGTAAAAGGTGAATCAAAATGCTTTAGCTTACAGCTTGAAGTGCTGGAGGATATGACATGCTTCAATGGATGAGTCTCATCTGTGACTGTAGCCTACTGCATTTTCTTAGACCTGTTTCCTTAGTGCAGAAGCTACCTGGAGACAGCTTTTGGTCTAGAAATCAAATGTGGCTGTAAAAACTCCTCATGAATAAGCTCAGTGTGTAGCAGCCATTTTTCATTTGTCCTGGTAGGACATAAGAGTGCAAAAAAACCTTATTTGTTTATTTAATTGTTTATTTATTTGCTGCTGTGACATGCGAAGGAAATAGATCAACAGCTTGAGGTAAAGTAGAACCTTTCAGTGTGCTCTTCCTAGGTGGAAATTAGCTCTCCACATGTCACTTGAGCTGGACCATTCTTGTGTTATGGGCTCTGGATCTTTTTCAGCTGGCTTATCACCAAATTTATAATCATCCTTTCTGGCTAAAGAAGGTTTAAAAGAAAAAGAACCCTGCTTTTGTATGGACACATTAAGAACTGTATGCCTCGAAACACCTCCTGGTGTTTCCAGACCTGAGCCTTCCTGATGGAAAACCTGGAGCAACTCCAGCGTCCCCCCTTGTATTACAGCTTTACTAAACCTGCATAGCTTTATCCCCCCACCTCATCTTCTAGACCTTCCTTACTTTTACTAGCAATTTCTCCATTGCAAATGGCTGTTGTGAGACAATTAATGAATCTTCCATAGAAGTTTGCCTTCGTCTCCCAGAACTCTTTTGCTTTTCTTCTTCCTGACCACAGTTAGTGTGCTCTTTGCAACCTGGGCAGAAATTTAAAGGGCTGCAGAGATTGAACAGGCTCTGTCCCGGATGCCAGCTGCTGGGTGCCCCTTCCATGCTCCTCCCAGTGAATAACGTGAGGCAAAGAACTGAAAGGTCTAATCCCCACATAAGCAAGATGTACGACTTGTTCAAAACTGAACTAGTGAACCCAGAACTCTTCGTATCTCTCCAGTGAAACTTGGTTGCTGCCTTTAAACAGAGATTGTGAGAATGTCTCTTGAAACCCATTCAATAAATTCCTTTGGATCAACTGTTAACTTCTTGAAAGATATTTCTTGAAGTCTTTCAGAAAGGAAAAGGATACAGAAGGAAATGCTTACATACTTATTTTTTAACTTCATTACAGAAGAGTAAACATACTGTTGAAAACTCGAAATACATTTAGTTGTGTCGAATGAAAAGAAATAAGCACATGCGTGCTACCTGCCAGGTTGAACCATTTAACTGAAGTTATGAGTACTAGTCTCCAAGGGAGCATTTTTAGAGTTCAGAACACTGCTATTTCTCTTTTCCAGGAAATGCTGGAATGCTTCATCTACCACTCCCTGTTTTTCAGTAAGTCTGAAGGCATTAAGACCACCAAAGCTTTGTACCTTTCTGAGAGTTGGCTCAGACTTTAGTATTATTTGCACGAGGGATTTTGGAAATATTTGTTATCTTCTCTTGAAATCTTACTTTTCTCTTGATAGTAACATTGGCTAAAAGAGTATGGGAGCTACAAGCTTATCATAATTAACTGATCAGTCTGGAGAATTCACACAGCAATGAAGAGTGCAGCTTTCCATACACCTGGCTTAACATTATTACCCAAATGTAGCATCTCATTTCCACCTAAACCATGCAGCCGTCTTATGGAAAATCCCTGTAATGGGAGGAGAAAGAGTACCTTACACATTGATGACTGCTGGTGTTTTTTTATTGGCAGTTTGTAGAACATCTGGGAATTAGTGAAAATGTTGAATACTTTCTTTCCTAGCTGATGGACTGGACCTCCTATAATTTCATATAATTATGGATCTTCATTTTTTCAAGCTAAAATTCATGTTAGTATTCTCTGGAATAAGTTGATAGCCACTTTATTGCTGTTCTACAACATCTGTCTGAAGTCACTGGACAATACTAGTGTTTAAAAATGCTATCAGTTGCTCTGATCTGAGATCAGGGTATCTGCCTTTTACAGACCACACTAAGCCCATTATAATTGCTTGAAGCTGTATGTGGGTGTTGCCATATCTGAAGAATCTTAACTACTGCAGATTAAAAACTGCAGCAGAGAGGATGGGACATGAAAGCCTCTTTTCTCTCTTAAGTGTCAGAGAACTACAAATGAGAGAAATACCAGTTTGCAGCAGAGTCACCACTGGAGTAAATAATGAACATCCAAGCTGGAATTGGCAAGCACCTGGGGTGCAGGACAATTCTCGGCCAGTGTGTACTTGTGATGTAAGCATTCTTGTAGTCATAAACACTCTTGCCAGGATCGTACACACCAGCACTAATGAAACTTAAAGTATTTCTTGTGCTCTACTGAGCAGACAGAGGCTTCTGGCAGTCTGTTTGGCTGTGCAGCTGTATTTAGGCATCTGTGTAATATTTCTGCCACATCGATGACAGAGGAACCTAGGGTGGGAAGGGATTTCCAGACTCAGTAAGTCCAGTCCTCTGCTAGTTGAGTCTTTCAACGACCATATTGATACATTTATCACATACTGTTTTAAAATAGGACAGGCTGTTTGCATGCTTTGCTCCCATGTATGCCTGTTCCAGAAATCCATTTGTGGTGGTTGAAAGCCAGACTTCTATTGCCAGCATAGACATATTCCTGGCTGATGTTGTAACTGATCAGTATCTGCTGGCCTTGACCATTACATAAGTAGCTCTAGCTCACAACTGTATGTCGTTAACCCCTTCTCCACACTTTTCTTCCTTTCATGTTTCCAGCTGATGAGACACAGCTTATAGAAGCAATTGTTTTAGTGGTCCCTGAAACTTTGCTCTATGCTATTTCATTCTGGGACTGTGGCTCCATCTTGAAGGTCATCCCGCCTCTCCTTTATGCATCTACAGTCATGCTCTTAATTAATGCTGTGTGTTAATTTTTACTTGATTAGACTATTTAGTAAGAGTACTTCCTATTGTACTTTCTTTCCTGAGACAAATAATGAAAATATCAAGTAAAATTGGTCCCCAAACCTACTTTGGACAAAATCTACCATTAGCCTCTCCCAGGTCTAGAAGTTCATTCAGACCAATCTACTGTTCTATTACCTTGTAGCCACTTCTGCCTTGTTTTAATTCCTATCCTTTTCATTTTAGCTAATAATTTCCCTTGGGATATTATAAAGGCTTTTTTTTTTAAACTAAGTTTTCAGCGGATTGGGTTTATCCTATGTTCTTTGACTTTAAAAACATCTTTTAGTAAAGGCAGATGTCAGTTTGGTTTGATACAGTCTGTTCATCCATACTGTATGTACTGTATGGATATGCTTTTCTGCATAATCTGTTTTTAATCTTACTTTTCTTAATTGTGAAAGTGTTAGGCTACTACATAGGTCACATTTTTCTACATTAGATTTCTCCAGCATTCTCATTCCTTCTTTAAATACAGCTATCACTTGTTATTCACCAGCTGGATAGCATCATCCACTTTTCCTCCACCATCAGTTGAACCATTTATTAAAATCTTTGCACTTGAGTTTCAGTTTCCAATGCCAAGTTTTAAATCTTGAGTGCTAAAGAAAGTTTAATCCTCTGCTGAGTTGCATGAGTGCAATTCACTTTGCACTCACCTCAGACATGGTCATTTTCTCATCATTAACTGCTCCCTTGCCTCACTATTCCCTGTTGAGGACGGACAGATTTCATCCTGGGCCAGTCATGTCCTGCAGGACTAGCTGTACCGTAAGCTTTACAGTCTGAATCCATTTGCTGTAGTGAATATTGGAAGTGATAAGGTAAGTTGGTGATAAGAAAGTTAGATCAGGTGGACTTAGGGATACCAGGAAAGACTCACAGCTCCTAGCTGTTCATCAAGCATCTTACCTTAGCTGAGACAGACTCAGGTTCAGTTTCCTCACCTGAATCTGACAGAGCAGGAGACTTCTGTCTCTGTCCTATGTCATGGAAGAATATACTGGTGCCAGGCTACCTTTTTTTTTTTTGCTCTGTGATGTCTTTCTTAGTGTTTTGGCAAAAAGAAAATACCACAAAGCAAACCATTTTTGCAACCTTAGAAATATTGCAGAATGTTGGTGTAGTCACTACTTCTTTTACTGAGATCGGGACTGCCCGTCCCTGTCAGAGCGCTTCTTTACTTGGTGACGATAATTATCAAGTGATGCACAGCAATGCTGCTCCTGCTAGATCTGAAAATGATGTGGTCTTAGTTTGTCTTGGAGTGGGAGAATGAGTACATTTAATTTTGCTATGTTGTCCTCTCATATAGAGTTCGAAGGAATTTCTTGTTCAATTTATCATTGTCAGTAGAGTGGCAGGTGGAAACACACCCTCTTGCTTTAGTTTGAAAAAGGGGGTGGTAACACCACCTACATAGTGCGTGACATTTGGTAACACTTGGCATGTTTGTGATGATTATTTGGCATTTTTTGAAATTGGTGAGAAAAACCTAAAACAGAAAAAATTCTGAGATATTATGGAAAAAATAATTGTAAGAGAAACAGGATCCTAGGTTCCTACTTTCTCCCCATGATAATTTTGCCTTTGTGGCTAAAGTGGTAAGAGCAGCTCTGACTGGAAAGTAATTAAGGCTTCTTTGCTAATTAAACAGAAAAAAAAAGAGATAAGTGACATTTGCATTTGTTGATGGCTTCTTTATGGTGAATGAATTGCCGGATGGTCGATGTAAATGTTTTCCAGTTGATTTCCTTTGGTTTCTTGGCTAGGATTTGCAGCACAGATGATTATTGGCTCACACATCTGCTAGGAGACATGTTCCCATTGTGCCTCGCTGCTCACAAATATGTGAAAAAATTCCATATTGACCACTTGCCTGTGTATCACTGCAGTGACGTGGGAAGAGACATTCCTGTAGGTGTACAGAGCTCTTGGATATGCTCTATGTTGTTTGTTTTTCTCTCTGTCCCATCTGTGTCCTCTGTGCCTTCTTTTAATTGAATGATGAGTAGTGAGGAGCATGACTTAGGAAGTATTCTTTCTTCCAGTTTTTAGTGGTTACATTATAGTTTCTCTTGAATGATTTTGACTCACATATCTGCCTACCAGCAAGACACAATGTTGAAGGAGCAATGGCATTCTTCTTTGGTGATGCTGTTGGTAGCTGAAGGTGCTGAGCAGATTCTTAGTACTTGGTCGTTCATTGCTAGTAGCCAAGCAAAAATTTTGATATGTGTTTCAGATGATGTAGTTAAGCTTTTCACATAATGGCCATTTTTCCCCTGAGCTTTTCTGAGAATTTTAGCATTTACCTGAGGTTGCTACTCTTATTTACAACAAGATGACTATATAGGATTTGGACAATTTTTTGGACAATTTTTGAACAATTTTTTGGAATGTACATGTCTTGCATCCTTTTCTGTGCTCATTCCCAATAAAGATCCAGAACATTTTATACTGGAACAATGTTGTTCTTGCACAGTTGTAGCATTTTTCTTAATTCTATGCATACAGTCTACAGTTTTATTGCTAGTTTTGCCTGAAAGGATAGTGGTTACTCAATCTGCGAGATAACAGTTTCATATTACTACTTTTTGACATCTTTGTTAATATGAATCCCGTTGTAGAGCTAAATGCAAATGTGGATGTTTAGAGAAAATACATGTTGTATGGTTTGATTTGTTGCTTCCATTTAGTACTAGAAATAAAGAGAATTTCAATATTGAACTTGCTGCAGTGTTTATGTCCTTAGGCTTTACATTTGAAATTACCCATTCTCTAAGATAATACTCGTTTTCTTTGCCCCTTGATTTAGTTGAGGTTTTTTTAACTATGCAGCTGATGTTGATCCTTCTGTGCTCTTTGGGAATAATTTGGTGGTTTGTAGGAGCAGAGCCAAAGGAAGTCTGCTTCCAGAGTAAAGAAGGAAAGAGAGACAGGATATGGATGCTAAACTGATCAACAACCCATACGTCCGTCCTTCCTTCCCTCCTCCTGTTAGTTTGGCATATAACATGCAGTAGGATGTCCTTTTTCACCTTGAATCTTTTCCGTGTAACTTTTTTTTAGTTTTTAGTATTTAAAATAACATTTACTGTTGCTTACCCTAACTACCATCAGTAGCACATTCTGCCAATAGCAAATGCTATAAAAATAGGCAAGATTACATCGGCCAACCTCTGACAGTCCTGTAGTCTACAAAGGAAAAATAAAGATGAGGGTGAAGGGAGGAAAAGATAGATCATCTGGACAAAGTGATGTAATTTTCTGTTTGCCTACTTTGGGTGGTGTTATCGTGATTTCTTCTGTTCATGTTGTCTGTTGATTGCTTTACCTTATTTTCCTCTTCCCGCATCTATGCTTTCTCTTCATTGCTTGTGTAGGTTAGTTTTAGTTCCTGTTTTGTAAAAGGCAAACGTGTTTAATGGTCACTTTGTAAAATCAGAGAAAGGACATAGTTTGAGGTTGTTTTGTTGGGTTTTTTTTCTCATTAGATAGTCACCTGACATGAAACTCCAGGTCTTCTATACCACTGCATCATCTGTCAAAGGTTCATGTTGTTTGGAAGTGTAGGGGAGAAGTGCATTAAAATCCAGGAGGCGAGTAATAAGAGTAGAACTGGGAAACAATGGGAAATAATATCCTTGGCATAACCACACTCACAAGAAAACGTCATTTAAAAGTCAGTTCAAGTTTTAGGAGTTGGGTACAGCCAGGAGTTGACAGTGGTGGAAGTCAATAGACATTCTTGTGTACCCATGTACAGAAGAGAGACTCAAAATTACTTTAAAAGTCCAGAGGGCTGGAGAAAATTTCTCAGGCTTGGCAGAGGAAGAGGGGCAGAAGCATAATAAAGTAAACAGACAAGGCAGACACTTTATCAAGCTCTTAAATAAGATGAGAGGCTGTTTGTTGGAGTTGTGTAAAATGTGTTTTTTCTGCAAAAGTGGTCACTCTTCAGGTATTGCATGTTATGTAGGCTCTGAGATATCAGAGGAGAAGGTAAAAAAAAAAAGCTTGAGGGGGAAAAAAGTGATGGGACATTGTTTCTGCAAGGATAGGGAAACAACAGACTAGTCAGGTCTTTGGCACCTGGGTGGAAAGCATTAGCCTTGAAGCTACACTAGGCATAGGCACCTTAATAACATATGGAAAAATAAATTATCAAGATGACATCATGATGAGTTACTTGCACTTTTTTCTCTAGCTTTCCTGTGGAGTCTGTCTGCCATGTTTTGTCTCCAGGAAGGCTCCTCATGAGCTGTAAGGTGCTCTTTTGAGTGTAAAATTCCCATTTCTCTCTCTGCTTAAGTCCATGTTTGTCAATTCATGCTGAGAAGAGCTCGTCCTGCTCTGCAGGGACAGGACAACATCAACATCCAGGCAGAGAGATACTGTTGTCCTTCACGATTTCGTTATTGATAGCTCTCAGGGTTTTACTGCAAGATGAGTACTTGTTTTAATTACCACCTCAGTTGCTGGAGTCAGTAATTAAATGAGAATCTCAGCTTTCACTTAAAAATAAATCTCCAGCATTTGTAGGTGTTGAGAAAGAGTTTGAAAATGTGGTAATGAGGTGTGAATTACACCCTTGAGGCTTAAAGGCTAGGAAACAAAGCACAAATTTAGAAAAAAAAACCAAAACCACAAACACCCAAAAACAACAACAAAAAAATCCCTTCATTTTATTACTATTTCCTCACCTGAGGATGCTAAAAGCCCTCATTATTTTTTTGGTGGCTGCTTTATGATTTTCAACTACTTGGATTGATACTACTGCAGATCAGAAATCGCTTCTTCACTTCTAAGAATTTTAATTAGAATTTCCATGTAAATATCTTTGCAAGTTTTAAGCAGCTAATTGAGGAAATGTAGAGAAAAATAATTTATATGAGTGTTTAGCATTGTTGGCTAGATCTTGAGTTTACACCTAAATGTTATTGAAGCTACAGTCTATCAATAAGTAGAGCAAGTCTGGTTTTTTTGCATTGTGCCAGCTTTTGTGTATGTGGATTCCAAACTTAGTAAAATTGCTAAACTATTAGTAACAAGAAGAGGTTTTGTCCAAAATGTGAACTGTGGCATTTGTTCCAAGGCAAAATTCTCTTCTCTTCTTAAATCTTGAAGGGATTCAGGACTAAGTCATGCTGAACAATGGTGTGCTTGTCCGAAGAGAACTACTGAGTGCATTTAATTATCCGCACTGATTGTCTCAGCACAGAGTGTGCTGATTATAGATAGTGCTACCTTTGAAAGCATGCTGTTATCAAGAGTGTTAGGTTTGTTTTGGTAGACCAAATATGTGCACTACTTCAGATGGTCTTAGATGTCCGGCTGCTGTTTTGGAAGCAGTTTCCAGACATAGCTGCTTCTTGCTTTGTTTTTCTGCTTCTTTCTTATGTTTCTTTTTCTGGGATTGGGAAGGATCACAAATTTCATATTCCTTCTCTCCCCCATAGTAATTCTATGAGGCACTGAAAGCATTTGAAGATAAAAGCAAATACTTTTCCTGTTCCTGTTCTATAACCCTCTAGCTTATTTATTTATTTTCTTTTGAATGCAGATTTTAGTAACGTGCCTGATGTCACATCCAGCTTGAAAAGGAGCAGCACTGATGGCACTCTGGACCAAGTGCCACACAGGGAGAAGACGGATCCACCTTTCAGGGTAAGAACATGCTTGACATCAAAATCCTTATGAACAAAAAGACACCAGTTTTGTGGTGTTAACACTAAATGTTTTGTGGGAAAGAATTTAATGTACAGCACTAATTTGGAAATTTTTTTATGTGTATTAACTGGACTTAGTGTTTTGTTATCTTGAGGTCACTCTGACAGGTCAGGGTCTATGGCACAGCTCCTATGTCTCCAAAAGCAGCGTGATGGGTGCAAATGGTAAGCACATGGAGACTTGTCAAATTCATCTTTCTGTGTTGCTTGACCCTAGTTCTGCAGAGAACAGTAAAGCTGCTATGGCTTTCTAACTGACTCAGTTTTATTCCTGTTTTCTTTCTGCTGATACTTTTAGGGCTTATTGTTATGATTGCAGTGACTGCAGCAACACTCACTCAATGTCAGTAGTTTTTGACTGGACTGAAGATTTGAAGAGGTGCAGTTGTTGCGAGCCAGTGATTCCCTCTTTGATTCTGAGAACGGTTATGTGTCTGCAGTTATTGTTTGACTTCAGGTGGAATAATGGATGCTCAGACCTTCTATCAGTCAGGACTTTGGAGGCTGGGGCAGGGAACCTCAGAGTTAGTGTCCACCTTCAAATGCATTGGTCTTTGAAGAGCAATTTTTTGTCCATTTTGCTCTGAATCAGTCAAACTATAACCTGTGTCCAACTCAAGTGCATATGGTTTTGAACCCCTCAGCTGCTAGTGTGAGTAATGTTTTCATGTTGGTGGCCGTGATTTTTCTAGGCATTGCCATTCTGACAACAGAAATGGGTTTTTTTTACTTCTGTTGGTGAGTTGGTTGTATCTTCAAGCAAATTTGTGATAACACTTGTGTTACGACCTTATATAACAGAAATGAAGTTAGAGTTTTTATGGATCTGAAATATATTACTGTACTAGGTTGTATGAATAATTGTTAGAAACAAGGCAGAATGTAGAAACCCAAAAGACCAGAACAGTCGGGAGGTATGTTAGGCCTCTAGCCATACCTACCGAGAAGATACTTACCGATCTTCTCTTACTTTTGGAATTACTTTGTAATCTACCTAACATAGGTGGCTTTATGCAGTTTCACTAGAGAGTAAGGAGAAGCTCAGTGATTGTGGGGCTTCAGCCCATCTCATGCTGTGCAGGGCATTCCTACAGAGTTAATCTATATCCTGTGTAACACATTGCTTACTCTCCTAAGAAGTCTTTGCAACCAGGTAAGAGTAAAGTGGTTTTTTTTCTCCCACTAGGACACATTGTTCCTTTGGAAAGGGTAATGTGTATTTCTCCTCTGTCCTCTTTTAAAGCTTCTGCAGTGTTTTGGGGGCAGGGATCTTTGCAAGAACACAGTGGAGGTGACCCTAAGGCTTAGGGTGCCTCAGGGGCTGGCTGCACCAGCAAGGCTCGTGCTTGGCCAGGTTTCCTGGGGCACCTCGGGGTGCCCTGCTCCTCTAGGGAACATGGTGTCCAATGTGCTCACTGTGAACGTACACAACTGAGCTCTCATCCTGCTGGAGGAGAGTAGATCCTGGAGCTTTAGCTTTGCTTTAGCAGAAAAAAAAAGCCAGTCCTAACCGTCTGTGTCAAATGCTCCAGATGACAGAAAATTAGGGAGAGTTCAGGAGGATTTGAATATGTGGGAAACGATTCACATATGCTACTTGTTACTCTGAATGCCCCAAGTTTGTGCCAGTGCTCTAAATTACGTGCTGCAATTAAAGATCAAAAAAAGGGGAGCACAGACAGGTCTGCTCCCTGCCCTCTCTCCAGCCTCAAATCTGTCATGTCTATCAGTATTAATGGCTTCTACACAATTTGCTGAAGTAACTGCCCGTGCTATTTTGCAGTTCACTTCTTGGGTCAGCATGCAGGTCTGCTAGTGTCATTTTAAAAATTATCTGAAGCTGTCGTAGTTTTGTGAGGTACAAGGGGGGGAAATGGCTTGGTAATCAGAGGCAGTCTGACTTGAACTGCAGCTGTAAACGAGTTTGTGACAGCTCTACAATTTCTGGAAATGGTTTGTAATTGATTGCTGTCTTTCTGTTGGAGGGTGCCCATTACTGTCAGAGCCTTTTGTCTGAACTTTTTTATTTCCCTAATAGATGTAGAATTAAAAAAACGCAAGCCTCACGATAAATTTAAGTAGTATGTATTATATGTGCTTTTGTGATTGGTTATAAAAGGAATTAAAATGATTTCTGGTTTTATAGCTGTGATTTGGGACTGCTCGCTAGAAGAACAATAGTTATTGCTAATAAAAGCTAGTTTGAGGAAATTGTGCAGCCTCAAAAAGTGTAGCGTCTGGATTTGGGCTTGGTTGTGTGGGTTTTTTCCCCCCTTTGCCTTCTGTTTCCTGCATGTGCTTACTTGACCCCCGCCTGTGGGAGTGCGGTGGCGCAGACACCTCAGCATTAGGCGATGTTGCAGGAGTATGGGGGAGAGGAGATCTGTTAGCGCAGCTCAGTGGAGAAGACGTTGGTGGCGCTAAGAGGTTCTGAGCACAGCCTGGAACAAACCAGCACTTTGGAATTATTTCAGGGACGAGACTGAGCTAGAGATGCTCACTTCCCAGTTGGCAGAAACTGTAGATGTGATTACTTGGCTCTGAGGGAGCAGATTCCTTTGAAGTTTGGTTAATTGGTTGTCCTGCAACATGTAAGTAAATTAAAAAAACAGTCTTAAAGCTTTAATGGATTTAGTGGTTGCATGTCCAATTTCTGCATTTTGTGTTTCTCGTTTGGAGTATTTTTGTTTGTTTGTTTTTCACTCTTATTTTCTTCATCTCATACCAAGCTAAGGTTAAGCATTGTCTTAACTGGAAGTACAATGAAGTATTTCATAAGTGCCTTGTAATCTCAAAAGAATAAGTATTTTTTTTTTTGCATGTGTACTACATTCAAACGTGCATTCATGCATTCATTTTTTTGTTGTCCGACAAGTGAATGAATTTAGAATAGTCATATGTTTGTCTTTCATCTGAGGGCTAACAAATGAATTAGAAGGGCAATACAAGATTGTTTCATTTCAGAAATTGAAACTGTTCCTTAAGTTATAAAATAGTATTAAAAAACCACATAGATATCGAGAACCATCCATTCCAGATGCTCATTAGTTTTGTCAGCTCTGTATTCTCTGGGAGTACCCCATTTATAGTTTTAATACCTGTGACTTTATTTTCTATTTTATTTAACAAGGATGGATGTTATGCTTCTAACATGTTCTGCTGCAGTACATTTTCAAAGTGTGTTAAAATACTGTTTATGTGTCAGCGGCATGTCGTCCTTGCAATTGTTGGTTCTGGAGTATGTAGGCGTACTGTTGACAGAAGAAGAAAGAGGACCTCAGAAAGTGAGGATTGAATATGCCTGTCAGTGCAATTAGGTTTGTTTGTGCTTAATCATTCTTAGAACTAATTGTCTGTGCTCCTGGTGCTCAGTTAAATCCTGGTATGTTGACAACTGCCAAGAATCAAGCTCCTCATACATCAAAGTAGCATGAAGCTGAATAAATAAAAAATGCAACTTTTCCTTTAGCTGCTCATGATTTCTATTTGCAGACTGTATCAGTTAGAAATGTTTTCTCTAGACCATTTTTTCTTTTAAGATGAATTTTAGTGGTCTGTTACTAAAATGCTTATTACTTTTTATTTTCAATATAATAAAAATACCCTTTATGAAAGACTAGCATAGCTAAAAGGTGAAATTTCACCATATAAGTGATCTGACTTTCAGTTGCTCTGACTCTTTTGAGTGTCATCAGAGGTAAGTGTTTCCTAAATCATATTTTGACAGACAGAAAGAAGGAACTTCTATAAATGAGAGGAGAAAGACATACTCACTTAAAGTAATTTACAGATCATAAGAAAAAAACTCTGTGCAAATATTTTACATAACTTCATATATTCTCAGCTGTTCTTTAAGAAACTTAGGAAACTCAGTAAAAATAGTGTAATGCTTTGTAATCACGGTGAAAATAGTCAGTGAATGCAGGATAGTTTTATGCTGGCATCTTCAAAAAACATCATTGCAGATGTCAAAATGGAAGCTACTGTGATGAGACAATTTGAATATTAACAATAATTTGCTTTCTAAAGAATGACTAACTGCTTTGATTTTGTAATGCTTTGGAAGTGGTGCTATCTTTCTTTCAGACAATGAAGTAAAATTGATTCTGGCAATAAGTTGGGTATAGAGACTTACAGATATTGCTTTTGCTTTGCTGTTGACTTAAAATAGTTAATCTGTTCTCAGAAGGGGTTATTGATCGTGCATCAGTATGTGTATATGAGGACAAGTCTATATCCATCACCTCTTAATAAACAATAAATAAAAAATTCTACACCCTGCAGAGGGGGAAAGCAAACTTTTTTTTTTTTTTTCCTCTGGGAAGACCATTCTTAATGCAATGAACAGAAATTATGGTTAAAAATCCCTGAACACCTTTCTCTAGCATGGGTTGCTTTAGATTAGCTCAACTTGCTCCTTCTCCCCTCCTGTTTGTCAACCGTGTTCGTTTTTCCTCCGTCTGGTGAGGAAATGAAGAACTTGCGACAAGTCTGGTCACCAGATAAAGTGACGCTTTTGGCAAACACAAATCTGCTTCTCCTGCAAGATGGAGCATTTTCGCAAAATGCTTTTGGCTTTTTATAGGAATAAGGTGCAGGTCAATATAATGGCCCTACTTGAAATGTCCATATTAACAGATATAGGGGGAAAAAAAAAGTACAAAAAATATGTACTTGTGGATTTCTGAAGTCTGATTTTGGATGCCTGAGTTTCCTATGTAACGTCAAATCACCCTTCCAGTGCTTTTGAAGCTTGTGTGTTTGGTTTATTACGATGCCAGTTGTGGACAGTCCTCCATTTGCCCAGGAGGAGCTTTTTGTGAGTGCACAGAGAAGTAGATGTTTCCATGAACTCTGCATGTCTGGGATCATGATGAGAAATCTAGTTCAATCTCCCTGCATACAGTCCAGGTTCTCACACTCAAGGACCAATGCGCCAACATGTCTAAGCTGGACAACTGTTGAGGATTTTCTTCAAACACATCTAAAGTATATGTGTAGTTGAGCATCTGGTTTGCATGTTAGTCAGTGCTGGAGCAGTGTGAATGCAGAGACTGAGGCTTGGGTGAGAAGGCCAACCCATCTTCCCTCTTCTGTGTGATCCAACTATCACCAGCTTCTGAAAAGAGTGCGTTTAACAGATGCAAAATACACGTCAGGATTTTAAAAAGGAAGTCGTTGTGTTGCCTATTAGCTGATTTCTGCGATGAAAATCATCAAGTGTTGTGAAGAGTGCTGCATTTTTGGTTTTGGCCTCTTGTATATACGGCATGGCCATGTGTTGGAAGGGTGGTTTTGATAAGTTAAACAAATGAATATTTTGTTTTCAAACTGTCTAAAACTGGTTTTGAAACCAGTAGCACTACAGCTATGAACTTCTCATGCAGATAGAGCAATTTAAGTGTAAAAATCCTGAAGTCTGCATTCAAACCTGAATGAAAGAATGCATATCGCCTTGCTACTCTGTTTGAATGCTCAATTGTTAAAGAAAAAAAGTAAGGTTTGATTTTGGGGAGAGGAAGGGAGTGACTGTGACAGTTGCCATGCAATAGTAGAGGTGAAGGTGGTGAGTAATCACTACTCACACAGTCCAATCCCAGCAGAATATTAATACAATTGTTCAGTGTTTATCACAAAAAATACAAGGGATTGGAGGGGACCTTGAAAAATCATCTAGTCCAACCCCCTTGCCAGAGCAGGATCCCCTAGGGCAGCCACACAGGAACGTGTCCAGGTGGTTTTTGAAAGTCTACAGAGAAGGAGACTCCACAACCTCTCTGAGCAGTTTGTGGATAATTTGAATGTTATTTTGTCTTCAAGAAGAAAGCAAGTGGTGCTAGGGTTGATGTATTCCTCTGATTTGTTATCTAGAAAACATTGTACAAGCATGTGAACTGTAGCGCATGTGATGTGGTATAGTTCAGGCCACCATTATCCAAAACACACCTAACAGCCTTCTGTTGGTGCTGTCAGTAAATGTAATCCTTTATATTCATTTGGGGAGGTTTCTTATTTTGGTCTGGTGACGACGCTCGCTCATTCATTCTCAGAGACGAGATAGGAATCATCAGTCTGAATGTGTGAAAATAAGCAGTGCATGATTGTCTTTTAGTGGGTAAATGTCAAGAAATGTTTATTTCCCCACCAAAGTTTCCTAGTATGACTTTCCGGTGAGAAAATTAAAGATTTACCAAAATATACTGGATTAAAAGGAAGGTTTGTAATGATACAGGGCATAAAACATAAAACATGACAAGTACAGCTTGTGTTTTGATTACATTTAGGATAGCATGGTAGTGTGTGTATGTATGTTACCCATGTGCCTGGTGTATTTCAGAGCCATATTTCTCTCCATTTGATATAAGTGGCATCCTTTCTTGCTAGGCAGTTAGTGACCGAACCTCAAAACATTCCCAAAGAAACTTGAAATAAAACTGGGACGGGGGGTGGGAGTGTGGAGTAATTTTGTTAAGCAAAGACTGAAAAAAATTTTTGGAAGACAAGTGTTATTACTAGTCAAGTAAACACCACTTGTTGAGCTCCATTGAGAGAAGGCCAGGCAGAAATGACTAGAAGCTCAGCAGAAGTCTCTCTGGGAAAAGTAAAATAAGAGGAAGAAAAAACTACTGGTATGTCTATATAGCCCCAAACCTATTTCTTGCACGGAGGCAATTCTAGTTAATGTTAGTGATGGTAGCTTCTCATTAGCTCTGTTTTGCATTGCCCAGGCAGTTCCCACTTGCACAGCATGCCATTAATTGCAGGAGAGCTGCCTGCCTGAAGATTTGCTCAGCATCCAGAGGACATTAAGGGTCTTGCCTTTATTTTAATCGTGAGAACTTCTCTTCAGCAATTGATGAGATCCAAAAAGCTTGAGGAGTAGTCTGCAATTAACAGCCTTTTCTTCCGTTCTTTGTAGGAAGGGGACTAACAATGTAGTTAGTACTCTCAGAATCATGTACGCTTCTCTGCAGTCCAAGTGTCATTTCCTTCCAGATGTGAGCTGCATTCAGGGAGTCTAAGAGCTAACATGGGAAAATAGCATGTTCCTCAGCAGTGGTTTTCCTTGATTCAGTTGTGCCTGGAGGGGGGACAGTTCTGCATCAAAAGCATGACAGAAGCCTGTGGGGAGCTCTGCTAATTATTGTACTTCCCTTGCAGAGAGCCCAGCCTATGGTGAGCCCAACAAGAGTTGCTGGCTCCAGCAGTGTGGAGCCACGGCCAGACTCCTGCTGTCATCATGTGCCTTTTGAGAAGAGTGTCAGTGATACGAGCAAAATTGTAGCCTGTTGCAAGTCTGTAAGAGCATTGCTAATTAATTTAGGTTTCAGTATCTTATTCTATCCCTTAGAGAAGGCACTAAAACTGATGGACTATAGATTACAGAACGCTTGCTATAAACCTACCAATGAGTGCGACTGACCCCAGTCCTGGATGTCGCTTTGTTGCATTGATCCTGCAATTCTTTAAGTGCAGCAGAGACACCCTATGGGTGGCCCAAAATTCAAATCTAACAGTTGCCTGTCTTGACTAACTTATGGAGGAACGTTGAAACCATTAAGCTTAAAGTGTGAAAGGTGGTATATCTAGAGTGAACCTGTAACCAGACACAAGGTCAAGCTGTAGATGGAGACCTGCTTGCATAGTTACTGGTAGGGAGGCGGAAGAAGGAAGGCCAAAGGTGAGCTTGTGTTGCTCTGCTCTGTTCTAGTACATTGAGTCGCTGGAGCTTGTGGGGGAGGTGGTGTTTGTTGTCTCTCCTCTGACTGAAGGAAACATCCTCTCAGAAGTTCTGTGACAGTTGTTAGTGTAAAATGCGCAGATGGTTTTGATCGGGAGAGGAAATTGTGTTGTCTTGATGCTTACAAAGGGAAGGAGCCAGTGGGAGATGACTTCCAATGCAGCTTTTCTTTGTAGTCTCCTGGGAAAAATCCACGAGGCTTACCTACAGGTGAAAAAAGAAGCGTGTGACAACAGGCCCGTTAAATTGCAACAGGATACAGTTAGCAGTATCTGTGGAGGCGCTGGTGATTTCACCGATGAAGGGCAGGAAGCTGCCTGGGAGTCCGCCACCCTGGGCCTCCAAAGGCAACGCCAGTCACCTGCAGTGCAGGATATGACGGCAGCGTTTCACTTTGCCACGAAAGGCAGAGATATCTAATCACTCTTCTGACAGACCTAGGGAACTGCATAACCTCTCTGCTAGCTGTAGATTATTTGGTGTGTTTTTTTAAGACTGAGATACTGTTCAGTTACAGTGCTGACAATAACATACACATTTGAAGCATTTGAGCACAATTTTAGCATGTGCTGAGGTATGTGATGTGCCCAGCAGTTACCCATAGGACACAAAATCGCTTCAAAGTCACCCAAAGTTGCAATACAGGATTTCAGACAAATAAAGCATCCTGGGTACTGTCGTATGTGTCACTGAGGCTTTGATTCCTGTTCTGTGCTGTCAGGAACATATAAGGTAAAAGGTAGACCTGAAATGCCAAAACTGAAAAAATCTACTAGCTGCAGCGGATTCTGCAAAGCTGAAGATGAAAAGATATCTGAAAGGAAGGAAGAGGGAGGAGTGTGAAAAAAAAATAAGAGGTCAGCTGAGTCAGATGCACAGGGAAATTCTAATGGATTTTCCTGTTTTGTTACTTGTTGTGCCTCCACTTCTACTTGTTAACAAACTGTTTTCAGGCATAGACCTTCACTCACATGGTGATTATTTCCTTCTGAGACAGCAGAATCCTTCTTTAGTGCCTAAACAAAACCCTGCAGAAACCAGGGGAGAGGTTGATATTGAGTTCAGAGGGTCTGTGTTTGTCTTTACAGGGGGGTTATTGCATCTTTTAGCATTTGAAACACAGTATGCTTGCTACTAACAAGAAGAGCTAAGGGTTGCCCTCTCTGCCTCCGAAGGAGGCAGTGTAAAACATATATTGTGAAAGATGAATGCAACTGCAAAGATAATGTCTCAGTGGTTGCCATAGTTTCTAATTCAGCACTCGAGGAAAGTTTTTGCATTCAGCACAAAACAACTTGGGTGATAATGTTACAAACAGTATTTAAGATGCTTGAAATTAAAAATGAAACAAGAATTTGTTTTAAACATTTGGAACGTTAATTAATATTTTTAGCACTAGAATTAAAGCAAAGGTCTTCACTGTGGTCAATTATGATTCAAAAATACATTTTGAAGGCATTTAAAACCCATGTTATTAGCATAATAAGGGCAATAAAAATATTTAGGCAAATCATCCACCCACATTTGTAAAAAGTAAAAAATGGAGGCCCTCTAGATAACTGTAGAAATCTGGATACCAGCTGAATTAAACCTGATCTTACAGTGTCATAGAGCTACTGTTAGTCCAGGGTGTATATATATATATATATATTTGTATATATGTATGTGTGTGTATGCATACATATATAAACACACACACAGTTATATCTAAAAAATACACGTTGTGTATACAAATTAAACTTCTGCTCCACTGGTGGTCCAGAATGATGTTATAAAGTACCTTACAAGTGCTCAGAATTGTCCCAGAGGCAAGCCACTGTTTCCTTTCATTCAAAGTATATACAGACAGAGCAAAATTAGCCTTTTGCCTTCATACACTAAGGGCAAAAGCAGGATGAGAAACAAACTCGATGCAGATAATCAAGGTATCGGGACAATAGAGGGAAGCCTGTATCACAAAGGATGTTACTGTTATGGTAACTATCAAGCCTGGTGCCACTGCAATGGAAAGATGAAAACCAGATGTCTGTAAAGGGAATGTGTGTTAAAGCACACAGGAACAAACAACAAGGCTATGTCATTTTTCCAGTCATCTTAATCCATCACCTTGCAATATTTTTGCTTTACGTGTAAATTTTACATAGGCATGTTCTTGAGTCTTTGTTGTGTGCTTCTAGAGAAGAAGAAAGGCTAAAGAAAATGCTTTAGTTTATTTTAGTTTGTGGTTTTGACTTTTTTGATTTATCAAGCCCCTCAATAGGAGTTGGAAGGATTACTAAAACATAGGGAGGTTTTGTGGTTTTTTTTTTTTTGTAATTCTAATGAAAACACATTAAAGAAAAAGCTGTTAATTGGTAACATCTTTTAGCTGGCATATGGCTAGCTAATAACTCAGACTTAATTAGCCAATCTGGGGAAGAATAACTTCCTAATACGGAATTAAAAAGGCCTGTCATTGTTTTTCATCGAGATTGACGATGTTGTTTGGACCTGAAATTTATCAGCCTTTTTTTTTTTTTCTGCATCCCAGTGGACAAGGTGTGTTTTAACACATATCTGTTACAAAAAAACAGAGCTTGAAGTTGCCATGACTCAGTTGCTGATAGAAAACAAAGAAACAGTACCTTTTCAGAAGGTCCGGTTATACTCTTAATAAATGCAGATCTAGTGGCCTGATGTGTTTTTAAAATGCCGTATGCAGTACTGTAAACTTTTAATTTCCACAGACCAGTGATATTTTTATTTTTTTTAAATTCTGTTCAGACTTATTCTGTGGATCCCTAGGGTCTGCAGACTACTGCAGGGGTAACCACTAACGGTGGATAAGAAAAGTAGCCTTGTATATGCTACACAGTAGTCCATATAATTGGATTTTAAAACTAGGCTGTGCGCCCATTGAAATATGAAATGTTGGGGAGCAAGCAAAACCTCTCTCGCTCCTTCGGGATCATTTTCTCAGTTTTCTGTTCTGTCGTCTTCTCACCCAGTGAATCTGGTATCTGCCTCCAAAGGAAAGAAAGGGCACAGTCCATCAGCTAAACAGGAGGTTCCTGCCGTGGTGATGCATTCTGCGAGCCTTATCAGCAGCGTGGTGTTGTTTCAGGGCTCCGGCATCATTGTTCCTCTGACAGGCAGCTGCTCTGCAACTGAGCTCTTATGGTTTGGCACAAGCGGAGCTGTCAAGTTGTGCTAATGATTTGGAAAGAGATGGATGCAAGTTTAATTGCAGTATTTAAAGGAGAAGGCTGAGTTATTCCGTTGCATGTATGAAAGTGAATATCCTTGAAATGTCTGAAGGAGCACACGTAATCAAGGGCATAGATACCCAGGCTTGGTGTATCATTTAGGTTCAAGAAAAGGGTTTGCTAGAGAGCAGTAGGTGATGGCAAGGGCACTGCTGAATGAAGCCACTGTGCTCTAACAGTGCTGTGACAGGGGGAACATGGGAGTTACTACGTTTTATTATGCCCCTGGTGTAGTTCTCCATTTATTAATGAGCTGCTTGTCAGTCTTGTAACTCTTCAGCTCCATGGTGTCATGTCCTGCAATGTTTTATTTAAAGTTACACTGGTTTTAAAATAATCTATCCATAGACCCAATTGGTCTTCTGTAAATATGTCAACATGGGGACTTTTACTTTCAAGCCCAAATTTATTACTGAGTACAGTTTAAATTTCTTTTTATTGATGTAATTACAACTAAAAAGTTCAAACAAAGGACAAGAACAATTATGCTAAGAAATCATCCAGAGCACTACCTATTTGTTTCTCATTTTATCGTTGTAAGAGCATTTGTATGCCACACCATTTAGCAGCCTATACCCTTGACAGAACATCAGTACCATTGAAAATTCATCCTGACCTTCAGGGGCAATCAGCACCCTCTAGATATTTTTAGGTATTTGGCTAATTTTCTCAAAGCACCTGATGTTTTGTTTATGCAGTAAAGTCCACAGGGGCAGGTACATTTCTGGGGAGATAAAACCCACTTTTGCCTTGCCACAGCTGCACTTTGCCCTGCATTCACTACATCAAGCTGTGTATAAAAAAAAAACAACACGACCAACCTTCTCATTTGGCACGTTTTCCCTGCATTTATAGTAATAAAGGGAGGCATGGCAGGTCTGTCTGTGCTCTCATCGGCTGTTTAGCCTTGTTATGCTGGGATGATGACAGCATCTCCGATTTTCCTTAATCGGCACAAAAGAGAAACTTGTGCAGCTGAGCTGAGAGGGAAGGTGTGTTCGGGGAGGGGGGTGGAATAGCAACACCCGTGGCTTCCTTCCGAGGGGCCTTTTCCTTTGGCAAAGTTTGCCTTCGCAAGCCGCAATGCCCGCCTTCAGGAGGAGTAAAACCAGAGCTAAGAGTTTAGCGTTGGCTCGCAAAACCCAGCAGCAGGCAGCAGCAGCGTACAGCTCCCTGCACAGGATGTTTTCTGTGGTGAGTTCTGCAGCAGCGTGGGTAGAGCTGGGAGGGGCAGGGGGTGCAGCTTAATTGGGCTAAGGTGGGTAACCCGGCTGCCTGAGCATGCCTGGCTGTCTGTGCTTGATAAATAGCGGCTGTCCCAGCATTAATAGCCAAACAATGGATTCTGGTAATGCGTAGCCGGTGGGTGAGTTTGTACCAGTGCACTGTATGGGAAAAGGTTTGAGCTTTTTGAATTTTAGGGGAGGGAGGTGTGGAGTGGTTGCCTGCTCTGTGTGCTGCCCGGCTCAAGCAAGTAGTTGTTTCTTGCAGTTGTCAGAGAAAGGACTGAGCCGTCATCCAGATTTTGGCAAGGAGCGGAATGATTTTCACAAGATTCTTCAGGGAAGTTTGGAAATAACTGCAGCATGAATGTCTTAACTATTGATCTGTGTTTTCATAAATAACTTAGGATGGTGGCAACAATGAAGAAAACTAAGAGCTATAATCAGGGTACTGGCTGGGGGAATATAAAAGGGCTGTAATTGTGCTATGCAGGTGGTAGAGAAATACATAAGCCTTCTACCTTACAAAATGGTAACATCAAGATAAAGACATAGGGAAGGAAAGAATAACATCATTTTCACAAGATCAGGGTTTGGGAAAATTTGCACTGCGTGCTTTAATGTTACAGGGTCAGAGTCTCCTTTTTGTGACCTGGGCTGTCAGGATTCCTCTCTTTTTGTTTTCCTGATGCTCTCATCTTTACATTTTGTGTGTTCAGAATTTAACATTCCATGATGGAAATAACTTCTGGTTTGCATTTGACTTTGGTACACCTCGGGTCAGATGACTTGGTCAGGAGACTGGTTTTAGAGAAGCTGAGCACAGCATCTATGAACTCGGTGGGAGCTGCTGGTCCTCGAGACCTGGTTGATTCAGGCTCTTGGGCCCAGGTCCCTCCTCCATGTCTTGGTTTATAACTAGAGCTTCAGTCAGGTACCTCGGTCTTCAGCAGTTCTTCCTCTATACCCAAGGAGAGCAATGGGTGAGTGAGAAGGAAGATTTGCCACCATGGAATTCATATGAATAGCTCAGATACCGCGTCAGGTGGGTTGCCTCTTAGCTGTATGTTCAGCCTTCTTTCAGGCTTTGACCTGCACTGTAGGGAAGGAGTTACGAGGTCGTCATCCCTTCGTCTTACTGTACTTGTGATTTCTAAATGAGGTTGGTGACACATATTTGCATAACCAGAACAGGCTGACTTTGCTAATTCAAATCTCCCTGAAAATGGGAAATTCCGACTGAAAGACAAAAGTTCATTGTTAATTCCTTCCCTGTTGTCTGGTCTGGAAGTGTCTGGTAGGGCAGCTTTTCATAATGTGACACTGACGGGTTGTTTCTCCCTGCTTAATGCATAGCTCTCTGCTTGGCTCATTGCTGTGAAGGGTCTGAGCGGACACTTTAAAAAAATACCTTTCCTTTAGGTCTCCTTTAGGAGACGCGCAAAAGAGACACAGTGAAACAAAACAGACTCCTAAAATTTCAGCAGTGTCAGGCAGGAATGGTTTAGTGGCCTTGAAGTTGGGAAAAAGAGAAGGACCAGAAGATAAGTGATGACTGAGGCTGCTGCTCTCTTGTAGCTTCTGTTGCCCAAAGCTGAGTGGCAGTCTTGCCCAGATACCTATCGTGAAACCCTCACAAGGCCTTTTTCAGTAAAACTGCTGACATTTAATAATATAGAGGAGTGCGCATACTGTATTGGTGTGTAACATAAGACAGCTTTTTTCAGTGGTCTTTAAGGAAGCTAAGACCTGCAACTTTCTAGCATTTTACATTGCTCCATTACAAAGTATTTCCCAGTCTGGGCCTGACAGAGAAGTCTGTAGAGAGATGAACCCACAAAAAAAATGATGGCTGTTAGGGATCCCTTCATTCTGGAGAGAAACATCTTCTAATACGAAAGAAAAGTGATGATCACCTCCAAAAGCTTTCCTTTTTCAGAGACTGAGGAAGGTAAAGACGCCTCTGGCCAGTTGTTCGTTTCTCTAAATCCTGTGTAATTGTGTTTTTTCTGCTGACTGGTATATTCATACCTATAGAAATACATACATGAGGCAGAGCTGAGCTGTTAGTTTTCAGAGGGTACAAGACTAATGTGTTTCTGCAGGATGTTTTCTGAGCGTGCTTCCTCTTTGGATAAGGAATTCAAGGGATTGATGATCACCCTGTTGTAGATGTGGTCAGTGTCCTGCACAAGGGTACAGAAATCTGAAAACTCCTCAGAGGACATACATGGTTTTAACCCCTCCAAGGAGTCTTTCTTAAGCTATAGAGTTTTCTAAGCCTACTCAAAATAATCCTTTCTATCACTTTTTCTAACAAACCCTGGCCAACTGACAGAGTGCAGGCTGTATAAATGAGGGTAAAATAACAGCAGTGAGCAGAGACACCATAACACTAATTGACCTTGTGCAGCATTTACACTCAATCAGTGTCAATCACTAGAATGTCACAGGGTAGCCATGAAATTGTTGTGCTAATGCTTAACCACTGCTGATTAATGTCTTCTGCTCTCTCACGGATTAATTTTGTGGAGATTTTTAACTCTGACGGAGATAGCACAGCCTCAAATGATGATATGCTTGTCTGCAAGGAGCAAAGAAAAACTGTAAGAGATTCCTTGTAAATGTATCCTTTTGTTCACTTTAAAGGAATATCTTGAATGTTTCTTAGCACGAGTATTATTGAAAATGGGATATGCTTTATCTCTGTCTGGCAAGCTGAGCACCGCTGTGGGTGTTTGACTGCCATGGGTCAAGCTGACAATTATGTGGACTGAAACTTTCCCTTTTAAGATTACTGTGAGCATTCCACATTCACAGGGAACACTCCCTGCAAAAGGATGTGGGACCTAAGTATGAGTTGCAAATATGCAGGGATAAAAAAAAAAAGTTTCTCAAGGCTACTTCCACACATGCTTCCATTATCATAGAGGCCAAGAGAGCGTGGAGCAGGAGGCTTCTTCCCCTGACTGCTAGGTCTGTGGAAGGGGTTGTACAGCTTTTTTTTAAAAAATCAGTGAAAATGGCCAATAAAACAGTAAAGTGCTGCTTAATTTCGTTCTCTCTGGAATGCAACTATTTGCATTTTCTATAAACCCTGCATAAGATCCAGTTGTATTTCCCAACTCTAGCACTGTTAACTGAAATTTCTAGATTTTTAGCCTTATCTTTCTGCTGTTCAGTGCCAAATGTAAGCTGAGGCTGCTTGCAATCTCATACATGTTGCTGAAGGTGGAATACATAAGCTTAAGTGATGGATTTTTTGAGAACTTTTGTTGCTTCCACTGTGTGCTCTCCTCAGCTTTTCTCTGCACTCAGCTACCTTGCAGCCTTGTCTGCAGTCAGTAATCCATTGTGGGGTTTTTAGCCAATTTAAGTGTTTTTATTGTGGTGAACTGTATGCTATAAACATTGGCACAAATAGTGTTTTTACCATTTACTAAATACAGACAGTCTTGGTCATGTTCAAATAAAAAGTTCTGAGCTTGAGGATGTATCTGAGTGTGAAATCTGCCTGTGGTAGCCATTGCAGTGTCATTGCCAGCGCAAATTCAGGGTTAATTTACACCTTAATTTGAGATTACAGTGAATGTATGTAGTATCAGCTTGGGGTCCTCTTGAGAGTTCTTGGTTTAAGGTCACTGGACTGCCAAACTCTACTTTGACGTCCCAAATGCCCAAGTGGCTTTGAAATTCAGCTGCATTCAGTAACAGGACAGAGGCACGGCCTCTCCTGACCACACATAAAAGATAGGAGAAATTCTTAGGGGTTGTCTCTGGAGCCTTTCTAGAAAAGATCTGGTTTAAACAGCAAAGATAGTAAAGAGCAGGACATTGTTTTGTGTGAGAGGCAGAAAGTGTAGCATCCAGAGCAGTGTGAAAAAAAGGTGGAGATCCCGACGTGGGTGATTAAGGGAGTTTTGGGAAGAAATGTGGAGCAAGAATGGTTTTTATTCCTCTCTATTTATTGATTATTATGAAGTTTCTCATGAATACTGGGCTCCTGGTCAATAACCTAAGGTACACTTCATGTGGTCCTAGACCAGTTATGTGGAACAATTTCTGACACTGAAATTACGTTGCTTACGTACTCAAATAGTATGTTTGTTGAGGAATATCGTCTATTTCCATATACTGTCTTAGCCAGTTGTTTTTGGTGACAGATGCAACTCTGGCCCCAAAACTGAAGGGAAAGGAGAACATAGTGTGTTCTCCAATGCCTGCCTGCCCTACATTCAAAGGTTGTTGAGGAAGAATAGAGAACTTCTAACTCTGCCCTGTAAAACTGTGCCTGATGATGATGTTCATGACTCACTTTCAATGGGCTGTCTCATATCCTTGATCTTAGTGTCCTTGATCAGGCATCAGGTTGATGTAAATCAAGCTGCCTACATGTACCTTGAGCCGTAGAGAGCATAAAATCTGAGTCATTCTGATACAAATACAAAACTTTCTGACGTCAGAAACAAAGAAAACAAAACTCAAGTACTTTGATATTCAACTAAAGTTGCTTTTTACACACACACATGCTATTTCATAAATTAAGCTTTCAGTTATTTCTAAAACATTAATTAATTTTAGTTGCACAGAGAGACTGAATTTTAAATGTATTCCATCAGTGTGCAGCTGTAATTCCAACAAAAAACATTCAATTGGCATTGCATTTTTTCAGGTCCTAATAAATGTTGTAAATACAAAATGTATCTAAATTTCATATTCCTGCAATCTGTCATTATACAGGATTGTGAAGATGATTGCACATATTAGTAAAGAAAGTGACAATTTTTTTTTTAATGGTGGCATTGTTCAAAACTGGGGGCTGGAAGCTACAGAGTAATACAGACTATAAGGCAAATATTTGATGTTTTAACATTTATTTCTCTCATATCAGTATGAGGGATGTACCTATATTTTGTCACATGAATGCCTGAGATTTAATATTGCTAGTGCATTTAGCCTCTGCCTTGCTGAAGGCTTTGTATAGCTTGCTTTAGTTTCAGAATAACTTTTGCATTTGCTCATTTGATGACCTACTAAGTTGGTGAACCTAGATACTCAGGTAATCAGTGGTGAATCAGGAGAAAAAAGGACTACTTGAAACAGCGTTTGGAATACATTAGTATAGGTTAATACAGAATACGGTTTTGAAATACACCCATGTCCTGATTTCTTCACTGAAACAAGGCTTCCATTTGAAATGAGGCAGCATTCATGTCCTCATCTGCATGAATTTTTTGAGTAGAAGATAATATAATGGCACAGCATGTGCAGCTGTCCAGTATCTCAGAGAGTGTCTGAAAAACAGAAACACTGAAGAGGAATTGCTTCATGGATTATAAAGAGGTGGATGCCAACAGTTGTTAATTTGGATTTGGGTAATTGTTCCAATATTGTAGCTTTAAGGAAAATGTCATATAAGAAAGACAACAGTGGAATAACTCTCAAATTAGGCATTAAGGATTATTGCCTGCAAAAGTTGCTCTTGGCTGTTGGTGGTGGTCATGAAAGAATGAACCACACAACCATTTCAGAGTGTCAGAAAAATCTCTTTATCTTTCATCTTTGCCTTACAAGATTAGCTGTTGTTATTCCATCTTCAGTTCCTACTATGCTTAAAAATTTTCTGATTTTTTTTCTTCTTTATTGTTCTTATAAAGAATTTCAAGGACTTACATTCCCATTTGCTGTTTTTGAAAATGAAAATTCTTGATACATAGTTGTCTCCTTGGAGAGGAAGCATCTAAACGTCTTTCAACAACCCAGGACGTTGGAAACTGAACCCTCAGCTCCATGTCCTGTCTGAAAAAGAACACGCAACAAAATATAGGTAGCAGATGACAAACAAAACCATTATTCTGGATGCTTAAGAAAGATCTATCTAGTTCTTATTTTGACACAGTGAGTTTTGGAAAATGAGAGATGGAGAACAATGTGATGTTATTGTCATAAGAATCAGAGCATATGATATATCTTGAGTCCTCTCTCATCTTCTGCATCCCATGAGCTTATATCTGAAGATTGAAAATAATTTACAATGGAAAATCATGAGAAAATTTTTGTTTCATTTTACTGCTGTATTCCGGATCTGCTATAAATTTAAGCTGTTCAAAGCTATCAGGATACATATTTGACAAAAATCAGTGGCATACTCTGGCTCCTGAATTTGGAACAAGAGCAAAATTTGAAGAATTTAAAAATAATTGTGGTACAGCTTGTATTCTAGAACATCAGCACTTGTCTCTTTCTTCTCCTTTAACAGAGTGCAGAACAGATCAGCGCGTTGTGCCGAAACTTCCCAGAAGTCCAAGCGAGCAGTATGGAAGGACAGAAGGACAACCAGGATCCAATTCCACGGCCACTGGCTCGCCACCTTTCTGATGCAGACAGATTGAGGAAGGTCATCCAAGAACTTATGGACACTGAGAAATCTTATGTCAAGGTAAAAAAAAGTAAAAATCTGGCTAGCAAAAGGCTTGTTTTTGAAGCTGACCAAGATTTATAGGGGACTGGTTAGCTCAGTCAGTTGAGCATAGCGTTAACAACACTAAGGTCACGGGTTCGATTCCCATTCAGTCCCCATGTGTTGCCTGATCTAGTCGAGAGGAGGCATCCCTAGTGGCAGGGAGGCTGGATTAAAATGATCTCTAAGGTCCCTTCCAGCTTAGGCCATTCTATGATTTCTATGATGATTTGTGCATGGTCTTAGCATATTTCATGCTTACCTTTTTACAGCCAGTCCTCTACAAGGGCCATAACCTACAAAGTCTGCGTACCTAATGGTTCCTCTTGTTGTCAAAAGGCTTGCTCCTGTAATTGAGGCTGTGGGATTTGATCTAGTAACTTCAGTTTTAGTTAAATTTGTATTTATGTTGAAGACTGGTAATTTGTGAGGAGTAGATACCTGCGAAATGGTAACATAGGAGTTTTCCAGAGGATGTTTCTCTAGTTTTCAAGATGGAAATAAATCTTGCAGAAGAGTGGAATAGAGTCTTGTACAAATTAGAAATTAAAAAAAAGCCACTTTAGTTGTGGAAAATAGTGTATAATTATTTTTGAATCAGCAAAGCTAAATGGCACAGCTCCAGTTGGTTGAAGCATCGCACATATGTTATTTCTCCTCTGACTGATAAGTCCGTAATTTGTTAAATGTATGTCTCTTTTTATAAACCCCAAATTCATGTGACTGGATGCCAAAATAAACATGAAAACGTTGATTTCATTGACCTTAATGAAGCAAGGAGATGCCATCTACTTTACTGGATCTCAAAACACGTCCTTACAGATAGCAGTACTTGCTGGGATAATGTGTATGGAAAAGAAGAGAAAACACTTTGTCTGTTATTAGTATGTCCATCAGTACACTAGGACAGCCATGAAGCTTGAGGAACCTTTACAGAACATCGACCTTAGTGCATGTCCAGCTGATGCTTCTCATAGAGGAGTTGCTTGAACAAAGGCATGACCACTGACATGTGTGAAATTTTGCACTAGGCAAAATCCTGGCAGGTTGGACATACTCGCTAGGGCATTCTCAGGGAAATGCTTCCTTCTCCATAAGAATTTCTGCTCTGTCTTGTCCCAGAGTCGGAGAGCCCTGCAGCGGGCCCCAGCCCTGCCGCCATGCTTTGGTGTGGGATAGTAAGTCTTCAAAAGTGACAGCAATTCTTTGAAAAAGTAATTGAAAAAGCCCTTGATCACACTCCCCTGACAATATAACGGCACCTTTTAATAACTAACAGGATTATTAAATGTTATGTGACCTTCTAAATATTACTACTGATGTTTAAACAAGTGTCTCTATATATATTTCACATAGCATACATGATTAAAACATTTGATGCTGTTCATACGCATGGACGTTTGTAACATTTTCTCCTCATGCTACTCTAAAATATAATTTTTTAGAATCAAGCTGTAAAGCCTTAAGGATGAAACAAAAACATTACACTGAAATCAATTTGCATCTATTTTGGAAATCATTTTACTGCTACCAACACGCAGGTGATTTTGTGATGGAAAATGAATTGTATCTCTAGTTCATTCCCCAAAACTACCCTTACCCTGCAATTGTTGCATAAAGAACAATTTCAAACCATTACATAAAAATTGAACGCATTCTCTTTTTTGCAGGACTTGAGCTGCCTCTTTGAGCTATACTTGGAGCCCCTTCAAAACGAAACCTTCCTTACACAGGATGAGGTGAGGGAGTAACTGAAAGATGTGCTTTTCATTCTTTTATGGGTTAAGACCTTGACACTTGAGTTTTTCATTGCTGAGAGCGTGACAGAAAAAGCGAACCACAAAGATAACAATAGGAATTACACCAGTCAGTGCCTTTCTGTCTAGTGTGTGCGTCACTTCTTTATTTAAAGTGTAATTGTTCTTCTGACTTAACTACTGAGAAATCTTTGGATTTTTTTAAGGATTTTTTTATAAACCCCATTTGAAACATATTAACAAAGATGTTATTGGCCTTTACAACCTCCCCGTGTGCCACGTCTCCTTAGTGGACTGTTGTTGCAAGATTGCTGTTAGGTGCACGATGGAGTGCTGTGCTTCACAGCCTGATGTTTTTCACAGATGGAGTCCTTGTTTGGCAGTCTGCCAGAAATGCTGGATTTCCAGAAGGTATTTCTGGAGACCCTCGAAGATGGAATATCTTCTTCCTCAGATTTTAACACACTGGAAACACCATCCCAGTTCCGGGTAAATATTTTGTCATTTAATACTTTGTAGTGTGCCTGCAAATGTCTGTGAAAATCTGGCTTTAAGAACTTTTCATATGGTTGCTTCTATGTTTGAAGCTTTACTTTGGATTACATCTATTCAGCAGTGAAAGATAAGTGCTGTTTTTCATGGTTTTATCTTCCTCTTTCCCATGGCAGAAGATGCAGAGTAGACTTTGAGTATGCTATAAACTGGCAATGCTTGTGATGCATAAGTCCTTTGCAGAAACGTTATTGTGCTGTGCTGAATTCTGCCCTGCCCTGTGCTCCTCCCTGCTGCACTCAGTTCACCTCCTACAGACCAGGAGCTTTTCCTGTTAAAATGACATGAGTTTATCATATTGTGAGGTCCAAGAAGGAGGCCTACAAAGTGTGAATGACTGTAGAGTGTGTCACAGTGGCACCACCCAGTACCTGCCCTAACTGGAGGAAGGAGGTTCCCCGGTGATGGAGTCACTGGCTCAGGACCCAGCGAGACTGCTGGCAGGTGTCCTGGACATTTGCTGCCTTTTGTGAAGCAAACATTAATTAAAAAAGAGGGGAGAGGGCAGCTCTTCTCCTCCCCTAGTTCCTCCCTCACTTCTCTTTTTAATCTTTGCTTTGGGAACCATTTTTCTACGAGTATCTCCCTCATGATTCAATCCCTCCCACATCTTCCAAACGTCCCCTTCATCCAAGAATATCAGAGGTGCCCTGTAATTACCACCTGCCTGAGAGAAAAAAAAAGAGTTGGAAACCAATTCTCTATTTGTTTTGTACTGTCCCTTCTGACTTTGGCACTGACTTTGTGCCTTACTTCCTATTCCTCACACTTTTTCCCAACACAACATACCCCGTTACATTTCCGTTGATGTTTGTTCCTGTGCTGCCTGAAAGGGACAGTAAGACAGAATATCTGCGGTGGTGTTACCTGCTCAGGCTCAAAGGAGAAAATTGCAGGTTTTGCCTAAATAGGCTGAACTCTGCACTGAGAGAAATACAAAACCGTCAAGGAGTTACTACCAGTAGTATATTCATTATATATATATATGTGCGTGTGTATATAACATATAGCATATGTGTAGAAAGATAGCAGATAATCACACTCTTGAGTCTGTGTGTTACATGCCTGAATATTTATTGAGGATTCTAGTAATGAATTAGTATTTTCACTGTGTTGATTTCAGAAACTGCTCTTTTCCCTTGGAGGCTCCTTTCTGTATTATGCTGACCATTTTAAACTCTACAGCGGCTTCTGCGCAAACCACATCAAAGTTCAGAAAGTTCTTGAGAGAGGTAATTTGTTGTCTTCATTATTGTAATTAGTTTGCATGGATTTAAGCTGCGGGGAACTACCATAATAAATCTGGTGAACTTGCAGAGAACATTGGTACGAAGCAAAGGCGAATCAGATATCTTTCAATAGAAGGAGCTAAGATCTGTGGTTCTGGTGGAGTATGACATCGAACCAAAGGAGTGAGATTCCTTTTGTAACATCCAGGCAGTAGCCTGAATAGATACAGAAACATCTTCCACAAGTTTGTACTGTCTGCAGTTCCAGCTCATACTCTAAAAAGCAGCAACAAGTAGTAAAATAAATTAGGAATTAGTTCCTCTGCCATCCACTGCAGTGCAGTGGAAAAATCACGTTTGAGAAATAATCCTACCTTAATGTAGTTGCTCTCTTAGCCCTTATGTATGTTATTTAATGCAGGAAATTATGTGAAATAGTGTAATCTATTTTGTAAATGATTGATCAAGAAGAGTGAGACTTTTGGTTCTGGTTACAAGTTGCAGTTCCGTGCCTCCAAATTATTGTAGCTTCTATGACTTTTGTGTTCAACTGACCAACTCTTTTATTTACATCTAGCCAAAACAGATAGTGCCTTTAAGGCTTTTCTGGATGCTCGAAATCCCACGAAGCAACACTCTTCTACACTGGAGTCGTATCTCATAAAGCCTGTTCAGAGAGTGCTGAAATATCCACTGCTTTTAAAAGAGCTGGTGTCTCTGACAGACAACGAGAGTGAGGAGCACTACCATTTGACAGGTAACTTTTTCCTTTCTTCTACAGTTTTATTTTCAGCCCTTTCTGAAGATGCAGGTAGCCGTACTGGTAGACAGCACAGAGCTTGTCAAAACCTAAAGAGAATTCCTTACCTCTCCTTAAAAATAGTAAATAGCTTTTTCATGCTTTTTGCAAAAAGTCCTAGTTAGTATGTCCAGGTCCCATTGAGAAGTAGATATAGCCAGGATTCACTCTGGAATATAGGACTGGCATCTTTCTCCTCAATTCTTGCCAGGTTAAAGTGTTGGGGTTTTGGTTTTTTCCCACCACTTGAGGAACACTGACCAAATCTCCATCATGTGGTTATTATTCAGTTCTTGAAATGAGTCCAAAGTTTGAGTGACACAAAAGGAAGTTTTAGAATTACAGAATGGTTTGGGTTGAAAGGGACCTTAAATATCATCTAGTTCTAGCTTCTCTGCCATGGGCAGGGACACCTCCCACTAGACCACAGTGTTCAAAGCCTCATCCAGCCTGCCCTTGAACACCCCTAGGGGTGTTTGAGTTTTGGCTGTGATTCTTCTTGCCTAGAAAAGATCTGTGTCAAAGCTTTGCAGTCTTCACCTGTAGAAAGACTTGTCTGTCTAACATATATTAGAGTTGATTGCTTTTCTAGGCTCAGATGCTTGGGACTTCACCCTGGCAAATTCCAGTTCAGGTCTGTCAGCACCTGGTGGATGAAAGTCTAGTGATTTATTTTATGGATTGATTGTCATTTTAACAAAATAGATTTAAGCAAAATACCTTGTCAGCAAAAAGCCACAAGGCTATTACTGCTGTTCCCTTGCCCTGACAACCAAGCTGAGGGTGACTTACTTGTAGGTCAGGATGGATGTCAAACTGCTAAAAGCTGCACCATAAAGAGCTGGTAGGACTGGAGAAATGAAGCACCCTTCTCCAACTCCTGTCTGAATTACCACAAAAGTCTAATGAAATCTAGTGACGTTCTTGCTTGGGGAAAAAAGAAACAAACCTGGCCACCAGCATTTAATTTCACTTATACAGTCTGTGAGGAACTTGTACTTATAACATTGTAACATTGTATTTCTTTGCTCATTCTGCGGTGAGCCAAATGCAATTTGTTTCTCTTAAAGATCACCAGATGACTTACTCTAAAATGGATGTAGATTACTCTGCAGATCCTAGTGGCCCTACATATACAAGATGCAAAACTTAACCTTGGTTGCTATCATGTTGCTATAAATATATAGAGGCTTATCACTGGAGTTGTTATTATTGCAGCCTTTTCAAGTTGTTAAGACACCAGACAAGCATTTTTCACTTACTCTGATCAGGAAACATTCCCCCTACTGTTTCTGAGAAAGCACTGATACAAAGCTAGAATTCTGTTCAGCAGACCTTGGGAACACTGTGTCATTTTGCCTGCCTCAAATGGAATTCAATAAAAAATGTCATGTTTAGAAAATGCAATTGAATTACATAGTTGTCTTTGAAATTTTTAACCTTACAGAAGCACTGAAGGCAATGGAGAAAGTAGCAAGTCACATCAATGAGATGCAGAAGATATATGAAGATTATGGCACTGTATTCGACCAACTGGTTGCAGATCAAAGTGGGACAGAAAAGGAGGTAAGAAAAGGAACAACACATTTTATTCACTCCTGAAGCATTATTCTGCTGGCCGTTTGGTCTATATCTCTTCCTGAGGCAATTTTGGGAACTTACTTGTGCTGGGCTTCCTCCATTCCCCTTTAGTATTTTGATTTCCATCTCCTATCTGCCTGTCGAGTTTCTTTTTGTCAGTAGCTTATTGTAAAATTCTCAGACAGCTGCCAGAGCTGCCTTCTGGACCGACAAGAATTGCAAGCAGGAGTAGACAGTTCTCCAGCTGGAAAAATCCTCCACCTCTTAAATGTTGCAGAGATTATCTGTGCTCTAAGGCATTCAAATTTTATGCTCTTAAGAGTTCTTAAGATATTTTTATACGGAGTTCTTAAGGTATTTTTTCACCCATATAAATGAAAATGGCAATTCAAGGGTTTTCACATTAAGATCTGTTATTCTCATTCTCTACACTTCCAGTGCTGAGGCATCCATGGGTATTTGTCAGAGCAAAAACCATTAGTTGAACAGACTGTGGGCACACATCTCCCAGAACTGGGGCAGCAAGATCTCAGCTTAACCATTTACATCAAACAATTACTAAGCAGATCAAATCCATAAAGGTGGAGACCAGGTACAAGAGATGCTGGCTCAGTTGTTCTGTTTCCTCCTAGTAGAAGCCACATCGCCCCCACTGGCTACCTGGTTTCTCATCATTTATGGGGAAACAAAACTTGATGGCCTGGGAGATTCTTGACAGTGTCATGTCGTGTCCCACAGAAGAAAGCGGCCTCAGAGTACAAGACCTCCATTAATTCTGCCATTGGCAGTGTCATTAGTACTAATTGCTCTATAGAAATTAAAGATACTTACAGCTAATAAATCAGCTAATTCAAAGCTGGCTATAAGTAAGTGACAGATTGTCAGATGAATTTAATATTCTTTGAACTTATTAATAGTAAGAACTTGAGCTTCCGTAACTTAGGGGCTATTACATTTTATAGCTGTTACCTATTTTTAAAAAGGGATTACTCATGCTTTTCTTGCCATAGTGCAGATCTCTCTGCCTTTCTCTCTGTACATAAAGACAGAAAACATAGATCCTTGAAGTTATTGATGTGTGCTTGTGTTTTGCTCGCATACACAGATCGCAGCACTGATGTATATACTATTTATTTATATTCTCTATTGTTACAATTTAATACAGGTGACAGAGCTTTCAATGGGAGAACTTCTGATGCATTCCACAGTTTCCTGGCTGAATCCTTTCCCATCGCTGGGCAAAGTGAGAAAAGACCTTGAACTTACAGTGTTTGGTAAGTGTCTTCCTTAATGACTCTCTGCTCTTTCAAATCTAAAGATTACCACATTAAATCTTCCCACAAGCTGAATGCCACCAGCCTCTTTCCGGATAGCCATGTGATATCTAGGGTAGACTTACAGCTGAACAAATACATAGTTATATTTTGTTATATGAAAAGTTTTCATTCATTTGTTTGCTGTTGCAATTTGGTTTGTGAGCCAACCTCAGCTGCTCTCCTGCCCATGTGTAAACTGCGGAAATTAGTGATTTTTCAAGAGAGAATATTCGCTTTAGAACACCCTGCTAAACCAGGTTTTCAAAGGAGGTTGGTAGGAAAATAGTGACTTAGCCTAAATTCCTGAGAGTAGGATAACTTCTGCTTTACAGCTACTGCATCAAAATCCCCATTCAGATTATTTTAACTTGATAAATGACAGTAGAAATGAGAGCATATGACTAAGAGTTTTATTTAGTAGTATATATGCGATTAATCATTTAATAATTACCAAGTAATTAAATCTTCCAGTGAAACATCTTAGACACTTGTCCATTTCTTTAAAATGCCATTCAGTAAAGACCTACAGAGCAACTCCAGGTTGTTGGGGGACAAGTTTCTCTTTCTCAGGGCCGTCATGCCCTTCTTCCCTGGGAAGCTTGGCGGCTTAGGGGAGGGGATGCTTCTAAGAGCAGAACAAACAGGAACTACCTGCCAGGTTCCTTGGATGAGCTGCTCAGTGATCCATATATGCCAGACACTTCCCAGCAGGTCATGTATGAGTGAAGGGACTCTGGCCTGATGCTTAGCTCAGACTGCTTGTTCTACCACTTGGGAAACCGAATTTTAGTCTCGCTTCAAACCCTATGCAGGCAGCATAGATTACACACCTAATATGTGGAACTGAAGGAAACTTCCAAGCTCTAGGGTTAATGCTGTGCCGGCTATGGTCACATCCTGGCTTCACGTGCTATTCTCTGCTCTTCTGCTGGAAGGAAAAATGGGTACATGAGCAGGATAGATCTATACTGCCCGAGAATCCCAACTGGGATCCAGGACTGCTCTGCAGAGCCATCTTGTAGTTCACCTGCACCTTCAGTGCTCCCGTGTTTCTGCTCCTCCTTGCAGATGAGAGAGAACATGACCCCGCCTCCCTGGAGGCTGAAAGATTAGGTAACATTAGTGAGCCACTGTAGTTGGATTTTGTGGAAGCCAGAGAATCCCTGCACATGGAAAAGTAGGAATTGAGATGTTTAAGCTTCCAACTAAACAAAGGCTGAACTGCAGGAAGCACAGACTCAGCGTCCTTTTTCACAGCACTCTCTTGCTTACAGGCCCTTCACTCTACTTGGAAAAGTCCGCTCATGACAGAGAGAAAATCTGAACCTTTACAGCTAACCTGCCTCTATGTTTGTTTATGTGAAGACTTGTAGGAGATAGGTTGCTGGTAGTTTCATAATAAATGGGCAGAATGGCTTCATCCTAAATGTTCAAACAAAAAACTGAGGAAAAAGTACTTCTCTTGCATGAACAAGTGTAGGATGAAAAACCCAGTTTTCATCTTAATGCACAGCAAGTGCTTTTCAGTCAGCTTGCTTAGCTTATCCTTCATGTTCCTGTAACTACAGTCATTGGTTTCTCCAAGATAATATTTTCATTGAATATTACACCTGTAATTACCAGTTTTCCTTTTCTTTTTTCTCTTTCTTTTTCAGTTTTTAAGAGGGCTGTAATACTGGTGTATAAGGAGAACTACAAACTGAAAAAGAAAATGGTAAGTCTGGTATCAGTGGACACAGTGGGTGTTTATGCACAGAATCCTACTGCAGTGTGAGATCGACCATACTGGTGTTGAAGGGGGAGTAACCGTGGTGAAACACCACCTTCTCTTGCTAGGCTGGAATTCTACCTATCACTGCTAAAACAAGTGCTCAGCATCTGTGTAGCAATAAATATCTTTTGTTATTTAATAAGCAGCAGCATCTTCTCTGTGCAAGCCCCACTTTAGTTCTGTCAGGTGGAATATGAAATGTTGCCACGTAGGAATCATTAATTCTTCCAGGTGGCATTTACGATGGCCCACACAGCGGGTAGGTTAGAGACCTCTGTTTATAGATCGCCTTGGAAGGAAAGGAGAAGGGGCATTATAAACATAACCTTCTTGTCCCTGTTTACAAAACCAAAATGCAGAAGTAGCAAGCTGTATATCCCAGGGACCAGTGGTGAAGTACTGCACCATGCTTATCATAACAGACGGAGGGGCTCTGAAAGTAGCAGCAGCCACATGATTAATGTATTCTGCTAATCAACAGTCTGCAGGTTCCTTCATGGGAAACTTGCTACCTAGTAGTGCTTTTATCCAAAGTATTATTTTTATCCAAGTGCTTTCACGAGTTGAAGCAATTACAAATTCCAAAGGTTGTGTCTATCACCATTTCAACTACATTTACAAGCACCTATTAGGGTACTGAGGGAAAAAGTCTAATGAATTTAGTTTCTCTTCCAGAGGCAGGTCTTTTCAGAGAAATACAAGAAAAACTCACTTTTTTTTTACTTTTACAGTTTACAAATACCCCCATTTTTCTTTTTGCAGCCTACTAATGTTCGTGCTGCACATAATTATGGTGACTTGGATCCATTTAAATTTCGTTGGCTCATTCCTTTATCTGCTCTTCAAGTTCGACTGGGGAACACAGCAGGTAATTCCCTTGTACTGAATACTTCAGGACTGAACACCTTTCTGGATTCTGTAATACTGCTTCTTCCACATGTCTTTCTGGAGCCTCTGGAAACAGGCAGATGCAGAGAAAATAGTAGCAATTGTTGTGTCTACGCTCAGGGGGTGCAGGCTTCCTTCATTTGGTGTGTTGGCTGCTTCTGTGAGTTCAGGAAAATGCAACGTGAGGCAAAGGCATCACAGAAAGGAAATCCCCAATGAAAAGGTACCATGAACAGGAAGGTGTTAGACCACGGTTGATGTCCTGGTGACAGCATTATGCCTTGTGTTTTTCCAGCTGTGGGAGAGTTAACTGTGTATTTTATGGTAGTAGAAGCCTGCATCTTCATTTTCCCTTTTGAGTTGAGTTTTATGATCCTGTCCAGTTCTGTAGCTTCTGTGAGGTGTCATTAGGTGTTTAGAGCAAATAAAAGAAGCAATAAAAATGGGGGAAAGATCTTCTGTCGATCAAAGGCAGCACCAGGCTGCTGCAACAGGAAACTTGAGGAGACTTCAGTTTGGGTTCTGTCTTGGGTGAGGTCTTCTGTGGATCCACCCAGGGCTGTGTTAACCCTGCCTTCAGGAGTGGAGGAGCTCTACACTGGTCTTTCTAATGTCAAAGGTTTTGTGAAGTATATACAAAAATAACGTTTCCGTCCATGCACAGGAACAGAGAACAGCTGTATCTGGGAACTGATTCACACAAAGTCAGAACTAGAAGGCAGGCCAGAAACCATTTTTCAGCTGTGCAGCAGGTAAGTGATCCACATCAGAAATCTGCAGAAATGTATGGTGGTAAATTCTGGTAAGATACAGGCAAAGTAACTTACGTTACCAGATTCTCAATTAGCAGAAATTACTTTCTGATAAAGACCACTTATGGAGTGACCCCTAACTACAGAAGTTACGTTTCAGGCCATTTTCCTAAGGGGAAGTAACAGATCTCAAAACACAAACTGTGAATTGCCTACCACCACAAAGATGTTAGCTGCAAAACCACTACTAAAGAAAGCTACTGAAAAAACCCCACTGCACTGAAACGTATCAGCAGAAAGACGGCGGGCAGATTTCATCCCAGTAGTGTCTTACTTCAGAGGGGAAAATGAGGTTATGTTTTCTTGAACTTGCAGTGACTGTGAGAACAAGACTAACATCGTGAAAGTGATTCGTTCCATTTTGCGGGAGAATTTCAGGCGTCATATAAAATGTGAGCTACCGCTGGAGAAAACTTGTAAGGATCGCCTTGTCCCACTCAAGAATCGTGTACCTGCAACAGCCAAACTGGGTAAGAAACAGGTTCTCAAAGTGAAAAATGGAGTCTGGACTCTCTAGCACTTGCAGAAGGTTTGCAGTTATTAGAATGGCTGTAGTATCATAGAATCATAGAATGGCCTAGGCTGGAAGAGACCTCAGAGACCATCTAGTCCAACCTCCCTGTCATGGGCAGGGATGCCTCTCAACTAGATCAGGCTACTCAAGGCTCCATCCAACCTGGCCTTGAACACCTCCAGGGTGGGGGCAGCCACAACTTCTCTAGACAATTTATTCCAAAGTCTTGCCGCCCTCGTACTGAAGAATTTCTTTTTAAGATCCAATTTAAATCTATTCTCCTTCAACTTAAACCCATTTCCCCTTGTCCTATCAGTAGACACTTGTAAAAAGTCCTTCCCCAGCCTTCCTGTAGGTTCCCTTCAGGTATTGGAAGGCAGCTGTTAGGTCCCGCCAGAGTCTTCTCCAGTATGTTGTATGCCAGATCCACAAGCCCCATTTTTGGCCTGGGGAGATAGTAGAGTTTCTCCACAGCTCAGTGGAGAGGGCTAGGGGAGACAAGCAAGCTTGCCATCTTCTCCCACACTGTGGTGTGTCATTAGCTCTCTTAAAGGAGGGCTTACTAAGGACCAAATTATTTTTGCTGGGAAGGAATTGCCTCCCTTTGGCATCCAGTATTAGTGTTCTTTCCTCTAGGTTCCCTTTAGTAACTCAGCTCTAATAACATTTAAAGCTAGAACAACTGGGAAAAGGCAGGGGTCTTACTTCTTTCAGTGTACTAAATCTACATCCCAGCAGATAGCCTAGTTAAGTGGAGGCTACAGACATTTTAGTCAAATGAGTAGCTACTAGTATTTCAAGTTCTCTGTCTGATCAGTTGTCTGTAAAATCCTCTCAACATCACAGGAACTAGGACAGTTCAGATCTCACCTACAACCTGGCCCTCCAGTGCTTGCATCGGCCTTGCTTTCCTTTGGATGTGTGTAAACCATTACTACAGTATTTGGAGGATTTCGTATACATTACACATGAAGGCATGAGATAGCCCTGGGGCAGGTGGAATGAAAACTCTCGACATGGGATCACACTGTCAGTGTCAGAATAGTGACACATCTGACCTGGGATAATTATCAAATGAGACTACATACACTGTAATTCTAAGTGGGCTACTGAGACGGGTGGTATAACCAGCTGATGTTTTGGCGAAAAAGATAAAACTGCCTTTTTCCTCTGCACAGCTTCCACGAGGTCCCTGAAGGTACTGAAGAATTCACCCAGTAGCGAGTGGAACGGTGACCCAGGGAAAAGCACCTTCCAGGACTCAGACGAGTGCAGCCTGAGCAGCAGCACTCAGAGCAGCAGCTGCCACACCACCGAGAGCGTCCAGGAGCCCAAAAATTCCTCTCCCGATAAACACGTGCAGAGCTGCGCATCCGACTTCTCTAATGTTCTTGTCAAAGAATCTGATATTCTCAGTGATGATGATGACGATGACGACTATCGGAGCCTAAAGAAGGGCAGCCCTACGAAAGATATTGAAATACAGTTCCAACGGCTGAAGATTTCAGAGGAGCCGAGCACTGACTCTGAACGGGATCAGGCTGCAGAAAATGAAGAAGGAGGTGGCTTCAAGACAGGAGAGCACCCAAAGCTGGTGCGTGGCCATTTCTGCCCAGTGAAGAGAAAAGTAAACAGCACAAAACGTAACAGGGGAACTTTAACGGCGATGCAAGAACGTCACCAGTCCCTCGACAGTCACTCTGATGCTACAAACCTGGATCTGAACTCTATTTTAGAGAGAGAATTTAGTGTCCAGAGTTTAACATCTGTAGTTAATGAGGATTGTTTTTATGAAGCTGTGGAGAGGCACGGGAAATCCTAGCTTCCTAAGCACTATATTTAAAATATCCATTTGAAATCCACATAAAATTCAAGAAACTTATTTTGCTTTAAAACGAGTAAATTCATGGAAGCTGCAGGAAAACTACTATCCGATTTTGTGCACTAAGACATTTTTTCCACAAAAACAGCTGTAAAGGATTCTTAACTTATTTTAATTTATTGTGGATCAAAAAAAGATTAAGTTGGCCAAGGTCTGTAAATTAGTTCATCCCTTTCAAGCAGTTATTAAGATGACATAGTGTTCCTGGGGAGGGGAAGGAAAGGCTGGCCTCATTAGTACTTTAAGGGATGTGGAAAAGAGGCTAGTGAGTGGCAGAGGGGATTACAATGGAAAGTAGCATTGCAAAATTAATTTTTCAATACCTTGGGCATTGTATTTCTTTGGTTTTCATTTTTTGCTTTATTTAAAGCAGAATTAAGTTATTTTAATGTGTTTTAGTGCACAATAGTGCAGAAATTTCATTTTTTGTAAGTTTCAAGATGCTGTTTATACTTTATACATATGTGTAAATAGAAAAACAAAGCTTGGCCTGTAATCTTTTATTTGACTGTATTTTTTATTTTCTCTACCAGCCTGTACAGTAAAGACAAATAAGTATTGTACTTAGCTGCGTCTTCTACTTTTTACCATGTTGCTTTCTCCAGTTGGAGCTTTAAATCCCAAATTCTTTGCTTTCACATAAATGAGAAGAGTATTAGCAGACCTTGAGGCAATCTGTGCACTTTATCCTCCTTTAAGCCAGTCACTTGAGTATATTTATACAAGAGTTTTGGCTTTTGTTTTTTTAAATTATATGGCACAGCAGCACATTGCAGAGTAAAAAGAGTACAAAACCCCAAACCACATCTTACATGGTGACGTATGAAAAGTATTTTTATTTATGTTTCAGTAATGCACAATTATTTCAGCAGTATCCCGACTTAACTACGTCTCACAGCATACCTCAGTCTTGGTAGGTGTTCTAGCCCTACCCTTGAAGTAAAAAGAACCTGTAGGCACCTCGTAACTGAACTGTCTTTTCACTTTTGTCTGCCACTGAATGAAATGAATAAATAAAATAGGAAAGCCCTCTTTCCCCACTACTTTCTTCAAAAGTAGTTCTTCCATACCTGCACAGATGTAGGAATATATAAGCCTCCTTTTACTGAATCAAGCAGGTAAAACGAATAAAAAAAGATCAATCAGTTTGCTGCAATTATAGCTGATCTTCCTCTTCAGTCTGTTCAGGCTGACTCACAGTTTTAAGTGAATGCTTTATCTTCTTTTGCTTTAGTTCTTCTCTGTAATCGTACACAAAAAGGCCTGGGTCTTCATCGCACATTTTTCTGTACATATCACAAAGATTTCTAAACTGTGACATGGAGAGCTGAAACGGACGCAGAGTTGGATCAACATTCGCTGTCATCATCAGCTGTTCGGTTCTTTTCAAACGTCCACTTTCAGGAAACAAGGTCCTAAAAGGTGTGGGGGGAGGACAAATTCAAACAATTCAGTTTCCCTTAAGAGGAACAGAATCCTTAGTATAGGATTACTACAAAGTATGTAATTATTTTAGCTCTGGCCTTCTTTAATATATGTAGCTCATTAGCTAAGCTAATGGAAACACCTAAGAGCCCTTTTTCTAAAAATGCAAATTACAACAACAGAGAAGAGTATATACATTAAAATGTTTGTGCTTGCTAACATTAAAAAGAGGTCTGGGTGTGGATACAGTTGCAGAGGCTTCTTAGAATTAGCCTCATTATTTAGAGAGCAACAACAGATTAAACCATGCAAAACAGATCAGAAGCAGACCATAAGACTTTGAGGCTGTTTCATTCCAATGGGAAAGGTATTACCACTTGTCATTAATACCATAATTCCAATGTGAGGAAAAAAGCCAAGGAGGAAAGTAGTATTTAATTATCATTCACTTTTTAATATTTAGAACTTGGAGAATGTGCCAGGTTTCCTAGAGATACCCAAATTTAATGAATAGTATTAGTTCAAGTGATTTTTTTTTTTTATGTCTCACAAAAAAAATGTGTACTACACAGTGCAAACTATTGATAGGACTAGCTCTTATTAGCAGTAGTTCTCAGTCTCCAGCGGGTTAGGAAGGCAGAAAATTTGCACGTGGCTGATGATTACCTCTGTCATATCTACGTAACACCTGAAAATGCTGTTCATCTGACACAGTAATACCCCCAGTCATGGTTTGCTGGACAAACTCATCAAAAGGCTTTGTGTAATTAAGTGGGAGTTGGCTCTCGGTGGCCAGTCAGAATACCAAGTTAAGAAAGGGTTTAAAATGACAAAAGAAGGATGGAACTACTCAGAACAACCTGGTCTAAAGTACATACTACTCCAGGCCTTTGTCAAAAACTGTCCCCCATTAGGTCAGTAAAGTTAAAACAGATCATTCCTTATTTTGATATCCCTCCTTAAGTTATTCTCACCTTTGATTTGGTAGTTTAAAAAAAAAAATGATATGCTGAGCCAAAAATAATCATCTTTTATATAATCATCTTTTATATACAGACTATGAACCATCTTATAAATGACCATGAACAGCAATTCAGACTGCAATATTGTTCTTCATGGATGTAACAGATTAATCTTATAGGATTGCTGCTCTCTGATCTCCGAATTCATGCAACTGATTCTATTACCTTTTTTTCAGATCGACAGATACCTTATAATGACCTTAATAGCCTTATTATACATGGAAATTTGCTTTTTTTTTTTTTTTTTAAGGTCAGCTAAAGAATAAGAGGATTGTTTTTCCTAGCTGCATACTAGAGCTAAGTTATGATAAGCTGCTAGGGAGTACGTGGTGTCCAAAAGTTCATATTTCCCCCTTTGCTTCACAAGAATGTAGAGCAGTTAGTAGAGATTTGAGATCACATACAGTTGAATTTTAATTTTAACTTTGGCAAACATATGCTACATAATGTAAATATGCTGATAGCACACGTGTTCTGCTTGCATTGGTGGCTGAAACTATTCTTTCAAAAAAAATCCCTACAAAACACTAACCAACCACCCAAACAAAACCACCATCCTGTAAAACACATACAAATCCAGCGAGAGTTTGGATACTTCATTTTTCCAACCACCAAATGCTTACTCAAACCTTAACACAGACAAATCAGTAGTTATTTTAGATCCCAAGTCTGCATCCCTGACATCAATGGCATTCACTGCCTCAAGTAAAAAACCCAAAACTCCCACAAAACTTGAGGCAAAAATTCTAGGTTGACCTTTGAACTATATAAAATATAAGGGATGTAGTTCAGTAAGGTGACACCCACCCAATTCTGCCTGCATGAGGGCCAAAATCAGGGCCAGGGAAACTAAGCTAGCCCAAGGTGCAGCAGCATGCCTCTAGTCTCAGCAGCAGCTCTGTCACACATTCTGTGATGCTAAACGCTGGGACTTTCCCACACCAAGTCAGACATGTGGTTATGCTGGAGTTTTATCAGGATCCCTGGCAAACAAACTGCAGGTTTCTTGCATCAGTAAGAACTCCATAAAAGGATAAGCACAGAAACAGGAATTTGACCTTTTGATACTATCCCCAAATAAGTAAAATTTCCCACACATGGCATTCTACCTCCTCACACTGCCACCTTTGGTTCAGAATTTTGATACTTGTGTTTTTTAGCTCAACCAGCAAATGCTGTACTTTTCGTGGTTGTTTTTTTTTTTATTTCCAAGACAATCAAAACTACTGGAAGCATCACCAATTTATCCTAGTAATTTTAACAACTTCAGTTGTGCTAACAAAAATGCACAGTAATTATTATACAATTACAGCAGAAAGAGATTAATCTTCTGTATCCAGAAACCATTCTGAAATGAAAAGCTCTCATGACCTACGATGACAAATTTAAAATAAGAGGGAAAAAAAAATGCATAGCTACAAGTGTTTCTTAACTTATTTAGCAGCTGACGCATTTACAAAAACTGAAATTTTTCTGTTAAAGATCCTTACTCGATTCCACGGAAGCAGTATTTTCTTCTAAACTGAAAAACACTTCGAACCACTTTTTCTACTAGCTCGAACGGCTGCTGTATCTTTGGTTGCACCAATGGAGTGAAGTGCACCACAGCCACATCCACCTGTACCGAAAAGAAAGATAAATTTGAGTATATTCCTCTGAGACACACATTATTTCTAAGTTAACCAGGTAGACATCAGGAAACAGGCAAAACATAGGAAGAGATTACTGTGACAGGTAACAGCTTTGCAGTGACTAATGTCAAAGATTTGGCTTAACTTTCAAGGTCCTACAGAATTTTAGTTATCTACATATTTCCAATTAGTTCACATGCCATTAATACTTAGTACTTTTTCCCCCATGGCACTTCCTCCATCTAGAACAACTTCCATGTAATCTGTAAAGTAATTAGCACTTCTTTCTTCAGATCCTTCCACAAGACAATTCTGACATGATACACAAATTAGACAATATTCGATATACAGGCTGAAGGGCAGCTGGAGAAAATTGGTATTATAATTAGAAATCAAACCCATTCCCTTTATGTTTTCGGTTGCTCTAGGGCTTTTCTAAAATAAAAGACAAGGAATTACTTTTCAACAAATTAAGATTTTAAAATTCTGTTTAAAGGAATGGTAGGTAGACTTAAGTTTGCCTTCAGATTAAGAGACCGTACAACTCTGTATTTACACAGTGTATCACAGTTTATCCAAATTTATATTTGAACAATTCTAGAGAGATTTTTTTTTCAAGCTTGTTTTATTCTTTTACAGTTCTAAAAGCAGTTTGGTTCACAGAACAGTCACTTCCTCTGAGTCTGAAAACAGAATGAAATAATATCCTCCCTTCAATGTACACATACTCACATACATATATCACAAAATTTGTCATGCAATTGTAGAGATCCTGTATTATACAGAAATGCCCCAAATTCAAACTTCTGTGTTAAAAACTACAGGCTGGGCTAAAAATCCAGTCTGCACAACATCACATAAAGCAGTTCATCTTCCAAAATACATATTAACAATAAAAATGAACAATCTCTCTGGAGGAGCATATTGAAAATTTGTACAAGTACTGGTATTGAATGGCTACAAAATTTCTAAGAGTCGGACTTTAAAAAATACTCAGTCTCTTCTTAAAAAACTCTGCTAATATGACACAAAATCATCCACCTTTTTGAAAGGTCAGAAAGTCACTATTGGCATTCATAGAACAGATTCTGTGTGACACTGAATTGAGGATGTGCCAGTTTTGACTGAAGCAAAAGATACACTCAGGTCAACGAAGAGCTTCTGCTCAAGGTACATTGTCAGTGTATGAGTTCTTTGAGAAAACCCAGAGCAAGAGAGCACTTCAAAAAAAAGAGCGTGCTTTTTCTACCACTTTAACCAAAACTGCTCTAAGTTTGTGGGTTTTGAAAAAAACAATTACGTTGTAGTAGCCTCTGACACGGACATATTCTTGTGGCACAAGGGTGCCACCCATCCTTGTCGTACTTTCAGCGGGAACAGCTCAGCTGTCAAGCACATTGATCCAGTACAACTGCTTCAACAGCAGAGGGAATGTAATATTTTCCACTGAAAACAAAAAATAAATTCAAACAACATAAGCTTTTTAAGCAGACAGAACTTACGAAGATGAATGAAAATACTAGCCAGAGAAAGGCAAGCAAATACCAGTTAATGGCACTGATGAAAAAACCACATAGCAAATTTCCAGTATTAGCACTGCTGATCTGAGTGCTACAGATAGGTTGTTTTCTCTCCTTCTCCACCTTTTCTTAAAGCTAGAGTTAAGAATAAGATAGAAAAAAAAAAATCCACTTAGATTACCAAAATATAAAGACACAAAAACTTATTTTAAAATGAGATGACAAAGAAAACCTGACATGCGGAATCTGCAGTGAAATGCACATAAATGTATTTTCCAAAGCAGTTTCTACATTTCTCAGGCATTAATAGCTTCTACTTTTGCCATGGCTTGCTGCTACCTGTCAGGAAGGCCATAGGAACACAGCAAAAACTTGTATTCACACTGAATGTCAGAAAAGTTTATCTTTTTGAACAGGGAAAATACATACTTCAGATAATCAACCAGCTCCTTGTATGTAAGTACTGAGGGCTTATTTACACGTGTATATATATTTATTTACATTTTTGTCAAGAAATTAAAGGCATTTCCACTGCAAAATTAGGGGTAAGAAAACCAACCACAACCATTTAAGATCTCTTAGTCACCTCAATTTTGCAGAACTGCTTGTTATTGAGATAGAAGGACTCTTTGGAAGTTGGAGCTGTAACTTTAACAAAAATTTCTGAAGGGAAAAAAATAACAAACCACAATCTAGATGCAGTGTACAGTGTAAGAGAAAAACAGCTCAATTTGCAATCTCAAGGCCAGTGGGCAATAATTTCTCCTTCTGAAACAAAACAGCACTTCTCAGCATTTGTTCCATTATAGACGCCGTTTTCTTTGGACCCCAGGAAAGCTGCCTGGTTACTATAGCAACAGATACAGGCGAAAGCTTTTCACTTGTAATTGGCTACTCCTTTACATGCTATTTTTCCCTAACCTTTTTAATATGCATAAAATTAAGATAGCACAATTATGAAACTCGATAGAGTACACAAGCACAGTTAAAATACACAAATTAATTTTGCTGATCATTATATCAGTAACACTTTTTTACCCCACCAACTCTGCTAGAAATATTTACAAAATAATACTGAATTCTCACAAAACAATGAACATTAAAATTATTCAACTGATATATCTCGAGCTGTCAACAGCACAGGAATTATTCACTCCTTGCTGTTTTAGTGTATCTGTAGGTTTATGTTCTGGTTGGGTAGGAGGAACACATGACAGTGAGCAATTTAATTCAGAGAAGTCTGCTGCCTTGCTGATGAAATCAAAGCTCCAGATCAAAATAAGCTTAAACGAGACAATTTTTACTAATTGCTGACAACAAAGGTCTCATGATGGGCAATACATGCCCCTTGCAACAAGGCTGTGTTAAAAGCAAACCCACATACCCGTTTTCAAGCTGTAATTTACTCACAGGGAGCTGAAAGCTAAGCAGAACATATTACAACTTCATTAAAAGACTGCTTGAGATCCTGCTAAGATAGTTCTAAGGCAGCACTTTCACCAACCAAGTGTGCAGTACCAGCACTTTATCTCTCTCTACTGCAGACAAATGTCAGGTCCAACAATCTTGTTCCAATGGGAGGGTTTCATTTTAGTTCACTTCTTGCAGAAAACAACTGTGCCACCGCACTAATAGCAATAATCTAATTCCTATGTAAGAACAGCTTTGTAATAACTTAACTGCATTCACACTAGGCTCACAAACAGGATCATAGGAAACCAAACTTCAGGTACAGAACCTATGGGTATAGCACTGCTGCAATCAGCAAGACTTTCCTCCTGACTTCTTGGTTTCACACACCAGTTTGTCCAGGCTGCCTCTCCAAAGTGCTGCAGTTCCTACGTAAGTCTTATTAGTAGCTTTATTCCTTCATTCTTTATTTATATAGACTCATACAAAGGTAACAAGTCATAGGACGACCTGCAGAAGGCTATGGCTATCAAGAAGAGATAGCAAAATGTGTAGCTGAATAGGAATGTCCCACTGTTCCAATTACAAATTAAAATAAATTGCATAGTTCTTTCCTAGGAAATTTAAACTCTTAATAAGATTATCTGTGATGAAAAAAACCCACAAACCCACAACAACCAATAACCAACAAAACTCTCTGGTTCTCAGTTCAACTTAAATAAATCCCTCTCCCTTCTCCCGCTCCCCCCACCCCCATCCATAAGTCTACAGTGTTTCTGGATTCTCAAGATTTTACTCCTTTTAATCACTGTTCACAGTTTTCATCATAGAACCTGGATATCATTATGTATTTAGGACTAAGGGCCTTCATGTGTTTTTCTCCATAATCTCTTTGCTTTCCCTTACTCAGTGTTTGTCAAACAAAACTCATTAAACAAAGTGCTCCTTTATTCTCGGGTAGATGGAACTAAGAGAGCGAACAAACAGCAGTAATGCACTTGCTGTAGAGCAGAGAAAAAAACAGCATTCCAAGAAATTTTGTTAATACGTGCCAATGCAGTTTTATATGAGAAGAGATACTTCTATTCAAGAGAAACTGCATTTTTCCTGGACATCTACAGTGAAGAAAACATCTCAGACCTCACATCCAGCAGTAAGTGCTACACAAATGGGAATGAAACATAACTGTATTTTTTTATATACTTGCAGTGCTTATAATTGAATTCATCATGCCTTTAATTTGGTTCAAGCCATTAAATGTAATGTATGAGTATCATTTGCAGTGGCTTGCATTTATGTTTGCATGTCTGTATATGCTGAAATTTTAAAAAAAGGAAGCAATGAAAAAGGCTAACACAAGATCCTAATTAGCTCTTCCAGAATATGCTTTTGAATGAGTTTTAAGCTATCCAGACATGTCAGTTCCTTCTGTAAAAGGAAGTTAAGCCATCTTTCCTACGGGCCTGATACAGCAGATGATATGTATTTGTCAAAGCAACTCTTTACAGTCTAAACAAACTGAAGGGATTTGGAAATAGGCAGTCTTTGAAAAAACATCTTAAAACCAAGAAGCTGTTAATATTCTTAACTGTAAGTACTTCTAATGTATATATATGTGTATATATATATGGTGGACAAAGTTAGCACATCCTTCAACAATTATGTGAACTAAGTACAATATGAAAACTAGAGGATTACTTGCTACATAACATCACTAAAGACTGATAGATACATATTGATCAAAATCTTGTTGCCTTATAATTAATTGAAATAAGAGTAAAACTTTACAGTGTACCACTTATTTCAACATTATCCCCTGCTATGATGGCTTTTCCTAATGCTAAAGACCAATTTCAATACTATTGTTCACACTTAGAATGCCCTAGAAGTATAATCCAGACCTAGGACCGTCCTTTCTCTATTACTCTGATAAAAGACAAAACTTGCCAATTAAACAGCCCCACTCAAAAGGCAAGGACACCATTTCTAATCCTCGTCACAAGAGGTTTCTGACCCAGTTCTTCATCTGTTATCCCAACAGTTCAGTTGACAGAAGAGCAGTAATTCTGTCCTCCCAGATGCACAGTTATCATACTGCCTAAAATGTTCTCATCTGCCAAATGTAATTGGACACTACGCAAGAATAGCAGGGAGGGTCTTAAATGAACTTTTAAAAATGCCACTTCATGGCAAATTTGCAAATGATTTCAGACAAGTGACTGATTAAAAAAAAAAAAAAAGCACTTACACAACTGAGTTGTTCCGTGTCAGTGCTAAAAATGGTATTTTATGTTATAGACAAAAGCAGATCATATTCATTCTTATGACTTGCTCAGCAGTGCTGCTCTAAGTCAAGGACTGAGAATCACTGCCTGGAAATAAAATATTGATCTATAAAAGTCATGTGTGACTTAATTGGGAAATACTGCAAAAATAATTTCAATCTTATTCTCCTTCAAAAACATGAAATTAAACAAAAGAACAGGCAATATTTAAATACCTTTAACCATATTTTAAACCAAAGATAACAGTATCAATGTTCACTGTTATAAAATAGTTGACAAGAGCTGACTAGAGCCACCAACACACTTAAAGAAGGTACTTGAAGAATACAATCTATTTTCTACCACAGTGTTTTTCCACAATGACTTTCAACCTGCACGTTTCTAACATTTCATTTACAATGCATATTTATCTAGCAATCTGTATACGATTATCAAAATCAACTACAGTAAAATAAGTTTTGCTCGACAACTTGCAATCATATATGAAAGGGCAGCAGCTCCTTCTTACAAGCAATTCTAAACCACTGCCCATTTGCCATCATTTATGTTCAAGTACCTTGTGTGCAGGTGCTCAGCTGCTCTCAGCTGCTGCCTGGTCATGTTCAGATATTCATTCAGACAGTTCTAATTTTAAATGCAAGCCTTTTTTTGTTTGCTGATTACTTTTTCTTTCCCCGTCATGCTTCTCCTCCCCCTGTCCTTCCTCCCTGTTACACAGAGGGCTACAGCCTTGGCTGCGAAGCTGCCAACAACCAGTTACACTCATTTACAGGAGAGAAACGAGACACGGGCAGACAAAAGGTGAGAGCAGACAATCAACATGGCATCAGCAAGTCTGCAGTTCTTTGCTTTTATTCTGGCTCTGTTTGGTGTTTTTGGAGATATCACAGCCACCCTGCTACCAAACTGGAAGGTAAACGCAGATGTTGGTTCAAGTATCATAACGGCTATCACGCAGATGCAAGGACTTTGGATGGACTGCACGTGGTACAGCACTGGGATGTTTAGCTGTACCCTGAAATACTCCATTCTCTCTCTGCCGGTCTACATCCAGGCTGCACGGACCACCATGGTACTGTCTTGCATTCTCTCAGCCTTCGGGATCTGCATCACTACAATCGGAATGAAATGCACGAAGTTGGGAGGGGACACTGACAGCAAAAGTCATGCTTGCTTTGCTGGAGGAGTCTGCTTCATTCTTGCAGGAATCTTTGAATTAGTACCAACATCTTGGTACACGAGAGAAATTATTGCAAATTTTCTGGACCAGACCATTCCAGAGAGCAGTAAACACGAACCAGGAGGCGCAGTTTACACAGGATTCATTTCAGCAGTGCTTCTGCTTATTGCAGGTGTGATCTTCTGCACCTCCTGTTTTAAAAAGCAGCAAGGAGCATGGATTTACCATCCAAAGCAGCACCACTTCCCAGCCACAGAGCAGGACAGCAATGCAGGTTACAATCTGAAAGACTATGTGTAAATATAGTTGTTTCTATCCATTAAGCCTTTTTTTTGTGCTTAGTGTAGTTTGATTATTTCAGAGAATGTACAATGTAGCACTTTTCTTACATCTGCATTTAAGCAAGGTAGTTCATTTACAGTGGCATCCACAAAAAGAGTAAGTAGGAAACAATGCTCAAGTTTGCTACAAGAGTACTTTTTAACTGATTTTTCAAAATATTCTTTTTATTTTCCAAGTAACATTTATTGAAGGAAAAGGACCTGTTTCAAAACACAACTGACAGTACAATTAATGTACCGATGGTTTGTTACAGCAAAGATGCTTAAAAACTAACTGCTTTCTATGTAGCAAATCAGGCTATCAATAACATGCAATGTTTTATAGTGTACTTTACCTTTTTCATCTTTAATTATGAAGCAGGAAAAAAAAAAACAACACAAAGCTGCTCTTTGTCCAAGAAGCCCAACTCAGTGTTTGTTAAATAGCAGACACATCTGTCTTTCATTTTCAGTTTTAAATTGCCTTGGTAAATAGATTTCTTAAAAATACCCCACACTAAACCACAACCCCCAACCCCCCCAAAAAACCCACAAACAAACAAAACACAAAACAGAAAACCCAACACACTCACAAAACAAACCAGAAAACCACAACAAAACTCCACAGCCCCAGACCTCAGCTTCTTTGTATCTCCTGCATATCAGGCTGAAGAATCAGCAAAACCATTCAGATCTGGCCAAAAAAAGCTCTCCCATCCCAAACTGCCACTTGCTGTAGGTTTCATTTATTATCGTTAAAGATATGTCTACTCCTTACCAATGGCTACTAATCTATCACTTCACAATGAATTGTTAGATTTGAGGAGCAGTAGGAGAACAGAAATGTAACCATGACTATGAGAACACCTGCAAGTTGTAACACATAAGATACAAACTAAATTGTCTACTTTAAAGAAAAATCTGGCAGCGTTCAGGCTTACACCTGCTCAAAGCAGCTTTTAACAGCTCAAATAACACAGCCACCACTAATGTTTCTGGCCTTCTAAAAGAACTTTCTAAGTCCTTTTAGTCCCGTAGGGTCTGATCCAGGCCCACTCCCATGTATTCTATTACTATAGAAAGCAATAGACAAAGGTGATAAAGAGGCAGCTTTTTCACTGAAATTTATTTTCTTAACTCCCTTGTTTTGATCCTTTAACCTTTTCTTTCAAGACTCAGATTTTCTTTTGCATTGGTCATGGGCAGACTATGTTCTACCTAAACAAGAAATTGATGTTAACTTGCTAGCATAGGCAAGGGAATAAAAATGAGTATGACCCAGGCCTTTTTAGCAACATCGTAATGCTGGATGAGTGTTTCAAGAAAACCAACTGCTATTTATTTTACCTGTTTATATACAACTTTCGTGTCCCATATTATTAGCCCAGAATTCACTGAAACAGTATGGAAGGACCTTAACATTACAATTTGTTGGGAAAAGTAATATCTCTTTTTATAGCATCTAAGGAAGTCAAGTCGTTTATGCATCTAATATGTAAAGAGTCTTTATTCTAATATACACAGAATGGAATTACAGCTTTCTTGCATTACTACTGTTACATAACCATTTTGAGTTTACTACATATTCATCAAGGAGCTTGTTTTGTACTACTCCTAATACTGGTATCAGCAGGTTCTTGGTACCACAGAGACTTAACTATGACCAAAAAGTCAAAATTTCTCTGCTGCACAGTGTTATTGTATTCCATAAACCAAGAGTCTTTCATGTCTCAGTGTTCGTATTAATGTTGAAATATCCATTCATTCATTGAGAAAATGAGGTAAACAACTGACTTCCAAAAATATGCATCTCCACCTTTAGTATGGGGCTTCACATGACACTGAGTTGTGGTCATTGCTATGTATGTGAATTAACACATCTGTAAAGAGTCAAAGGTGTTTTTACAGGAGGGCATAAAAAACATGTAATAATTGCACGCTACAAGCAAAGTGCAGTACTTGTCAGGTACATAAGCAGCAATTTTTTCTTCTGTAACTTTATACAGAGGTATCTGAACTTTTTTGTATACCTATGAAACAAAAATGAAGTGCTAAGCAATTCATTCACAATACACTGCAAGACCTTTCCAAGAAAACAAAGATTCTATCAGAAACAATAGTATCTAAAACACATGTCAGTCTACAGCTAAAAGAACAGGGACAAAACGAAAGATCAGTTTACAAGTGGAGTCTGAAGGAAACAAAAAATAACGAGAACAAGTGCCAGGCCTGTCTGAAAAATTTGTACTTTCTGCTTTCACAATATAAGCGTTACTTGTTTTGACTGAAAAACAATATAATAAACAAAAACATGCTTGCCTTTAGTGGTACTGCCTTTTTTTATCCAACGGAGCACCAAATAACTATAAGATCTGCTTATACTATGACATTTTTCACAACTCTATGAGTTACCTCTCCCTCAGCTATGGCCTTTTCAGTACAGGAAAATGGGAGTATCAGTTAGAGTTTCCCAATTCTGAGAAACAATCTGCACAAGACTTTTGGATACACTAGTTCTACTATGCCCTCAAATTGTATCCACCATTGAGAAACCACCACTGCAAAACTGCAATTTTTGCCTTACTGAACACTATTTCATATATTTAACACTGAGATGACATCCTGCAATTATGTTTCATTCAGCTAGGAGACAAGGGGAAAAAAAAACACCTAAAAGGAAAGCAAAAAACCAAGATGTCTTAAGCATGGTCATTTTTCTTCACAACAGACTGCTGCCACGACTAATAATTGAATACGTTTGAACAGTTACTTGCTCAAAGAATACTAATAATTTTAAATCATCATTAGAATTTGCCCAGATAGAGAAGCCTTAAGACTCATTGTGCTAGAAGAGAGAGAATGACCTTCCAAAGGCTTCTCAGGAGATAAGCCTAAAGAGTAAAATGATCAAGAGATAAACTGTGATGAGGTGGGAGATGTATTGATGAGCTGAACAGACCAGTTTGAGAACTTTCAGAAACTGCAAGTTCAGTTCTGAAACAGAATAGCAGACTGCCATGGGCATTCAGGAGAAACAGACCCCACTTAGTGTCAGGCACACAGTTTTTACAAAGGAAAAAAAAAAGAAAAGGAAAATACATAGTCTTCTCGAAAATGCAGTTTAATTTATTAGTTCTTAATTCCTGTAATCATAATGATTATTAATAAAAACCACTGGCAGTAGACAAGAGGACAGCAAAGAAACTGTTCTCCTTACTCAGGAGCAGATAGGAGGGAAAAAAGATTGTTACTTTTTTAAACTGGCAGTGGGATGTAGGTGACAAAGTGCTATAGCAAATAGGAGGCAGTTAAATATACTAAAGATGAGTAGGGTGAAACATAAAAGATTATAGAGATGTAAAATTAGAGTTCGTTGACAAAGATGTCAAATGAAAAGCTTTTAATTATTCAGGTCTTTCAAAAGAACCATCAAAATTTATAGGCACAATTCTTAAATTGTTTACAAATGCCAACTCTAAACCAGCAGGATTACCAAAGATGCTACCATCCTAGCAAACTGTCATTAAATCCTAATGTCCCTTTCCAAAGACATCCAGAGAAGTACACTGATCTTGCAGGTAGGCTTGAAAGTCCAAGTCAAATTCCAAGCAACCAAGAAGAAAAGCACTTTCTTGAAGCAAGTATGCTTCATTTACCGGTATATCAAATCACTCCTCTTCATAGTACAGAGATGTTGAACTGGACAACCACCTGTGTTTCTTACTCAAAATCGGATATATTACTTAACTGACAAATTAACAAAAAACCCCACAAGAAATGCATCAAAACTTACCTCTGGCTTTGGAACAAAGGCTTGACCTGGAATTATGAAACATTTTTCAACAGTGCAGAGATGCTGAGACATGATGGACAGCCTGCTACGTTGCTTACTTCCTGGATTAGCTGTAAGCCTCTATTGAAAAATAAAAACATGTAAATCAGTGAAACTGAATTGACCACGAGGTCAGTTACATTAAAACTTGATTTTCAGTATAATCAAAGGGAAAGTCAAATAAAAAAAATAACCCACACAATTAATTAAATACTCATTTCAAAGTTCATGCCCAGTTCATCTAGAATTTTCTTCTCTAATATAGCAGCCTTTCACTAAGCAGCCATGCTAATTTACAATCTCAGTCCTGCCATCAAGTGCACATGAAAAGGAGCTCCCTGAACTTAGAGCAGAACTTGGTGACTGTCACAAGAACTTTGGGCACATGAGAAAACTAAAATTACTCTGAGTGCAGGATTCAAAAAAAAGTATCACCAGCTGACACATCCTTTTACCAGCTCTCACATCCTTTACTTCCACTGTTTCTGTATCAAACACTACTATTTTTCTCCTTGAAGATGAAGCAAAGCTCTATAAACTCAGAATCAAATAGAAAACAAAATTTCTTCACTATGAACTGCTCTGTGCTTACAATCTATGCAAGAAAGCCAGATCTTTACATAAATGCTTTTAGTTAAGTGTTCTAAAGTTATTTAATACTTAAAGATCAATTTAGTAATTCTCTGATTTTCCCAATAAATTTCTTACAAACGTTATCAAAAGAGTAGCCTGGACAGAGGTTTTCTACACTTTCATGACCTGGCAAGGAACACGTTCTGTGTGTTTTGCTAGCACAAACATTTAAATAGTCAAAGCATCAGGTAAAACAAGTCTCAAATGGTAAAAGACATAATGCTAACTATGCAGAAACAGAATTCTAAAGATTCCTGTTCTTATTGACCCCTACATTAACAAAAAAAGGAACAAAAGAAGAAAACCAACTTCCATATCCGGTAACATTTCTGCATTATGTAGCTTCAGATGACAAGTCTATTAAATGCTACGGTGCTTATTAAAACTATCCCTGAAAAATAAAATTAGACCTATTGCTGAAGTTCTAAATTTAAAAAAAAACAACTTTGTGAAAGGCAGTTTAAGTATCAGCATGGAACAAATAAAATACTTTTCAATGACTTTCAGAAAGAAAGCTCAGTGATTCTTTTTGCCTACATCACCACTTAGAACTACCTTCATCATTGTTTCAGAGGAAATCCATTAGAAAAATAAATCTATTCACCACTGTTATTATTCTGTAGAGAAAAACTCAAACCAAATCAGGCTGCCGAGTCTAACAATGCAATCAGATAGGCACTTCCTTAACCTCTGCAGTGGAAATGAAACAGATGTAGTGACAAAGCTTGTAGTTCTTCCAATGCCAATTCAAACAAGCCAGTCTTCTCACAAAGAACAACCTAACAAGCCTCAGGCAGTTAGTTCCTGCTTCTCAGCTACAGAAGTGATAACTTCACAACATCCACCTCTGGGCACTAACATATTAAACCACTTCCAACCACATCAGCATGAACATACCTGTGTATGGCATTGCTCAAGTAAACGCAACAATGCTGAGATATCTTCACAGCTGAGAATATCCTCACAGAATAGAACCATAGAACAGTTTGGGTTGGAAGGGATCTTTAAAAGTCATCTAGCCCAACTCCCCTGTAGTGAGCAGGGACATCTTTAACTACATCAGATTGCTGAGAGCCCCTCCAACCTGACCTTCAATGTTTCCAGGGATGGAGCCATCACTTCTTTGAGCAACCTGTTTCAGTTCCTCATCGTCCTTACTGTGGAAAATTTCTTCCTTGTATCTAGTCTAAATGTACCCTCTTTTACTTTAAAATCATCACCCTTTATCCTACAGCAACAGGCCCTACTAAAAAGTTTGTCCCCATGTTTCTGTAACCTGACCTATTTTTGTAGGTTTTTACCCCTTAGTTATTAAAATTTTCATTGTTTCTACTTTTAAATTATGGATGGCATCAGAAACTGCACTAAGTAAATCATGCTGGAGTTCAGCTAACTAGGTAACTTCTTTGTACACTAGTACAATTTAGGAAGGTGTGAGGCAAAATAAAGGTTCTGAAGCCTAACGTGGAATAGAATCAAGCTGGTACCTGAAATCTCTTCTATTGCTGCTCATTATCAACCACTCTCAAGGAGTACCTCAGGAACAACTATTTGGTTTGTTTTTCAGTAAGCTACATCATAGAACTGTGCTCTTCATAAACACGTATTAAAACCCCACTATCAACGAATCTGCAAAATCTGTCACAGGAATTAATCGACATGAAGAAGACCAAATTTTAGTACACAAGTTGCTTTCTGCAAAATAACTTTTTTTTTTTTGCAACATAAGTATTTATATTTAACCTATATCAGTTATGCAAACATAATGGTAATTTTTCTTCTGTTTGTTGCCCAAAACTCTGAATTATTTTCCACTTTATTAGCACCTTTTGCCTAGTATTCTAAATAGACAGCAGTGTTAGATACAAAATGATTCAATATTCTGCTCTTCTAACATGCCTGTCTTCTATACATCTATCTATCAGTTTAGCACCCCGTCTCTCAACCTACAGATCATGGTGGCAGAGCAGCTCAGGCTAACGACTCTGCCAAGTTTTTTTCAAAATCAGAGGCTGAGAAAGATCTGTTTAAACTGAAACATGACTCACTTTAATGGAAGTGGGCCAGGAAGTAGCCAGCCCAGGAGGCAGATTTGAGGTGAAGCACTGAGGAATTTGGGGCAAGGTAACAGTTCTTATCCACAAAATATTCTTATCCACAATTTTATGGATTTAAACTAGAGAGACAAAATTATCTTCTCAACACATAAAAGTGCCATTTTTACTGCTGTGGATATCTCATCCTCCTTAATAGGCTTCAGAATTCAGTATACAACAGAAATGCTGGTTCCCATCAGCAGTTTTGATCTAATCCCATCAGAACAGATACCTTCTTGAGCTAAAAGGAAACAGAAAAGCAGGAAACTACCACCAGCAAGGAAGGCAAGGTATTTTGTACCTGTTATACTAGCAAAGCCAAGCATGACCACAAATAATACAGCATATTGCTTTACTTTCTTGCTGTTAACATCAAGTTATCCGAACTAATTACAAAGCATGTGGCTCCATTCCATGACAGCATCTTACCACTCTTCTGAGCTTATGGGACACACACTGAGACTTTCTTTGGTATTTAGGCACTTAGAAACACCCAGTGAGGACATCAAACATCTGAATCTAAGATATTTTCTTTTCAATAATGTAAGTCTACAGATAAGGTGCTACTAATATTTCATGTATTATCTGTATTTGACTGGGTTTTATTTCTTGGTACTGAACATGCCTACATATGCTAAATTACAATGGTTAACTTAAGCAGCTCCAGAAGGCCAGAAAAAAAAAGACACATATTCTGATTATCATCCCTTCCTCTGATTATAAAACAAAATAGCATATCTAAACTGAGTTCTTCATGATGTCAATCAATTATGGAAACATGAACCAGAAACTATGAACAATTTTGTCTTCAGTGGAAGTTCTGTGGTTAAATAGGTGCAAGAACAAGAATCAAGAGATCCCAGAATGTAAACTCAACAACAGTTAACACTGATTCATTGCATGACCTTGAACAACATATTCAATTTCCTAGTGTTTCTAACTTCTCAGTGTTCTAAGTACTTACGTGTGTATGGTATTTTGCATCTCATTGAGCTACGCAGGGTGAAGAAGCACTATAATCTGCATGTCACCACTGGCATATGCAGCTGGTTGCAGCTATATAAAGTACAGAGTGCATTTACACTCTCCCTCAGTGTTAGGCCACTTTTTTTTTAACTGTACTCACAAAATTTTGCATCTTACCCATCATTACATTGCATTTTACATCGTAGTCCATTGGCCATATTTTGCAACAAGATCTAATCTCAAATGACACGAAGTCCTTCTGGGAAACAGATCTGGATTTTTTAATGCCTGAAACCACATTAGCTCAGAACTGAATTCTAGTTTTTTGCCTACCAAATGTTGGTCCCTGGTGTTCTCTAGAGCCACCTACTGGAAATACTTCTGTACTTGTCTTGAATCTTGAATGCAGGGCTAGAGTAATAACAGCTCAATATGGTTTTCTACGGCCCCAAAAAATGACAACAGGTATGCCACTTGCACATATAATTATTACTAATTTACATATCAAAAAAACCCTACATCAAAATAGATGAGAAGCTCAACATGAGCCGGCAGTGCGCTCATGCAGCCCAGAAGGCCAACCGCATCCTGGGATGTATCAAGAGAAGCGTGGTCAGCAGGTCAAGAGAGGTGATTCTCCCCCTTTACTCTGCTCTTGTGAGACCCCACCTCTAATACTGCGTCCAGTTTTGGTGCCCCCACCATAAGAGGGACATGGATCTGTTGGAGCATGTTCAGAGGAGGGCCACAAGGATGATCCAGGGGCTGGAGCACCTCTGCTACGAGGACAGGCTGCAGGAGCTGGGATTGTTCAGTCTGGAAAAGAGAAGACTTCGGGGGGACCTAACAGCTGCCTTCCAATACCTGAAGGGAGCCTGTGGGAAGGCTGGGGAGGGACTTTTTACAAAAGTGTCCACTGATAGGACAAGGGGAAATGGGTTTAAATTGAAGGAGAATAGATTTAGACTAGACCTTAGGAAGAAATTCTTCAGTTCAAGGGCGGCAAGACTTTGGAATGAATTGCCCAGAGACGTTGTGGCTGCCCCCTCCCTGGGGGTGTTCAAGGCCAGGTTGGACAGAGCCTTGAGTAACCTGATCTACTTGAGAGGTGTCCCTGCTCATGACAGGGAGGTTGGACTAGATGATCTCTAAGGTCCCTTCCAGCCTAGGCCATTCTATGACTCTATGAAAATTATCCTATTATAATTTTTACTTTGAAAGAGTAAAATTAGAAAAATGTACATTAAGTTGCACATATAAAACGGGATTATCTTCAAAAAACTGGAGTGTTTCCATTTGATGGAAATTCAGTTTTCTGACAGACATAAAACTCCTTTTTCTTTGTTTTTAAAAAGCAAGTGAGATGCTTCTAAGAAGCTATACTGCGATGCTGGTAAGAAGCCATACTGCATTCATGAACAGAAAGCATAAAGTCTTCCAGCCTCTATGTTACATTTCATACAATGACAACAGAAACTTTCAAGTCTGGAAACATTGTGGATTAAGTCAACCTGATCTAGAATTAACACTACTACATAGCACACCACTTCAGCATTCTTTAAGACTCTAATTATTGAGACAAAGTAAAATCTTAATTTGCTCTTGGACTTGCTGTGATAGAAATCAAATGATGCCTTTCTACATGCACAAGACTGGAAACAGTCCATTAATTAAGCCAGTCAGTTGCCATGGTCATGAAAAACATACTCTAGTTTTAACTTTAATCACAATTGGAAATAATACTAACCTTCCATTTTTCCTTATTAATAAAAGGAAAATGTCTGTTTTAAAAAAAGTATTTTTAATTAAGATGGCAAAGGAAATAATTATGAGTTTACTCCTCCAAAGGTAAGGAAAACCAGACAGATGAAAAAGTGCATGAACGACTGTGAGAGATATTTAAAACCAGAAGAGTTGTGTGCAATCTATTCATGTTGAAGAAATCAGACTTCAGAAAAGATCAGATTAAATAACTCACGGAAATGCATTGCTCTCTAACAAATTTTTTAAAAATAGTAGTTATGTGCTCTGAAAGGACCAGAACAGATGATAAACTCAGCATTAAAATGCATCATTTATAGGCACAGTAACTAAAAATTGAACCAAGTCTTTCCTCTCTTTAAAGCCAACCAAGATTGGTTTTGTACTTGTAAACAAAAAGTTGCATGTAAACATATTTTTGTTCAACTTAGCATCTGTAAAATTTTGGGAAAACACTAACATCTTACCTCTGCAACTTCCTTCTGAAAAGTCAGCGTCATCTGTGTCCTGCCATAAATAAAAGGTCCATCTTTTTTGGAAACATTTTCAAGCCATTTGATGATTAGAGGCGTTGAAACACTGAAGGGCAGATTCCCAATGATATGTATGTCTGGTGGCTCTGTCAACATTTGATGGAAAAAAAGCAAATGTAAGAAAGTTTTGGATAAAGTTTTGCCATGAAAGAACACTTAAGTTAGAAAGATAAGTGCATATCAATCTAGATTTAAAAAAATGAAAACGTTTTTTACCATGCCACACCAAGATTATGCCTTTTCATTTATACTTGTCTTACACTGACAAAACTTGTGTTACTATTCTCAGTAATTAGTTGGAAAAAAAAGTGGTTAGGCTTGGTTCTCATTTACATTTGAATAAATCGGTAGCTTTCAACTGATTTTCAGCTGTCAGTAGATTTCAGGTGTGCTACTCCAGAACAGCAAACCTGTAACAACGGCAAAACTACAATGGTGTTTCCATGATTTTATACTATGACTATTAGGTACAAAGCAAATAGCCACACTTGTCCCTTCTGTCCAACGTGTTCCTCCCAGGAGCATCTTAGTGTCCATAACCCCCAGACAACCCTCTAGCTCAAGCTGCACCAAGCTCTCCTCTTTAGAGTCCTCTGAAATCAAAAGGTCTCAGAGCAAGCCCAAGACTTAGCCATAAGAAGTGACAGGCACTGTTCAATTATTAAATCAGTAATTATTAAATCAGATATATATGTGTTGTACTACACAAAGCAGGCATTTCATTAGTGGGGATCCTTATGTCTAAGCAGGAGTGCAATAAAGGCGGACAAAAGGAAGCGCGCTGTTTCTTAGACACAATTGCATTTAATAACACGAATAAAGTATGATAATATCAAATTCAAGCTGGTTTTCTGGTACACTTAGTATGCACTTTTTAGGCTGTGATATTTCTAGCATATTTGGACATATATAAAAAAATTGCTAAGGATATTTCTGAAACCCACCAGTCTTTCAGATGTCATATGGAAATAATAGAAATATCATATCTTGCTAATTAGTTAGCTAATTATATCTTGCTAATTAGTTAACTCCAAAGACAACGACTTACATGTATGTTCAAGAATGGTAATTTTTTTTAAAAACTGCACTACACTTTCATACATACATTTGCTCAGTCTTTTTTTGTGAAGCACTTAACCTCTTGCACTGAGGCAAATACAGCATGGAATTTTTCAAGGTGAACACACATCGCATGATCTCTTATGTTCTAAGGCAGAAAGCAGTTTACTGTTCTTCAGACACTGCAGAGACTGACACTACCTTATATTAAGAAATTTGGAAGACAGACCTGGGAGGTCATCTCTGATTTATCTAATAATACTACATGTGTTTTACATGTTTTAAAAGGGAGGTGAAACAGACTGCTATGAGAACCTCAGATTTGGACAAAAAAAAAATCCACAAACACAAATCTCTGATTTGATTCTACTTTTGCCAAAGATAGCCAGCTGAAACTAAAGCAGATAGACAACTAAATTTTTGAGGAAAAATATCTAAAATTTCAAAGCATGTTACAGAATGGAATAACAGCAGTGGTGCCTTCTGGCTTCTCCAAGAAGAGGAAGAAAGTGGGAAGAAAGTATACCATTTGACTTCCTTTTATACTTTCCAAGAGTCATTATTGTACAGTCAAGACACTCTAAGGTTAATAACTGCAAAGCTCCTCACTGTTGACTAAGGTGCATGTCACACAAATTCCACACTGCTTTGTCTTAGAAGGGGAAGATGATTTTCTGTTTCCTCCTAGAAAGGAAGTTAACTTCCCTCTCTTCCTACCTTCAAATTGTACCAGAAGAGAGTAACACCTGCACTGAGTGAACTCCTAACTCTGTCACCACACTCAGCACCCTTAAAAATGAAATGAACGAAATACAAATACTAACCATCCTCCCAGTTCTTTTTTAAGTGCTTTGGAAAAGCCTTCTCCATCTTATATGTTAGGACATCTCCATGAACAATACGCACTTTTCCTGGAGCTGCTTCAGATAACATCTGTTCGTAATGAAGTAAGCAGAATTCACAGTGAGTATTAACCAAACTGATTTCTCGTTTCAGCTACAGCAGCAATTAAACCATTGCTACCTATCTTCAATATAAAGAAGCACACCACCAGTTAAAACTGAACACAGTTAGCAAAAACTCACTTTCAAAAAGCAAGCACTAACAAAAACAGTGAATTGTGTGATACTGTGAATGCTTACTATTCACAGCTGTACAATTCTTCATAGGGAATTTAAGCTTGAAAAGACTGCTAAGAGTTTCCTCAGCAAGGACAACTAACAAACCCCAGGCCACTGACAGAACCCCATCTGATTTAAGTAATAATGTAAGCAGCAGGCTTTGAGAAGTTTTTAGATTTATCACCTATGCAAACGTGGCTTATTTTGTTTATTCTGTCTCCCCCACAGGTGTAGGATCTACTATCCAATTTTAGGCACGCATTATACAAGGCTGCATAAATATTAATTTTTTCTTTTACAGATATTTTTAGATATTACAAAACCCACTCTGCTGTCAACTTCTCTATCCCACTTCTTCAGCTTATCTAGTGTTTGATAAAGGCTGAAATGCAAACTCAGAACCAGCTGTGGCTTGGTAATCATTTCTTCCATTTCTGGTGTCAGTTTACACAATCAAAACTAGGTGTTTTTTTATTGTTGTACTAATCTTCTTTCTTGCAGTATGAAACTATGCACAAACAGCACAATTAGAAGGCAAAGTCAACTTTTACAAAGATTACATTCGGGGATATTTACTGTTCCTAACTTAGGATAACAAAAAATGGCTTAAAGAACAATTTTGCTTTTGCACAGAAATCCAGATCCTTAAACAGTTAAGTACTAGTGGCTTAACTGCCAAAACAAACTTCTCATCACTGTTAGTTCCACCTTCAACCTGAATGGTGTATATAGGCTCAGGGGCACAAACAGCTTTCACGGGTCTCTGAGCCTAAAGGGAAGTGCTGCTTCCTCGTATTGCTGTTTGCATTAATTTTTTTTGGAGTGAAAGAGGTTTTTTACCATCAAAACAGCTAAATTGTGTAGAGCACTAAAAAAAGCTTAACTAAAACCTAAGTATTCCTACACGTTTCAAGTGCAATTATGTCCAAATAGAAAAAATAAACCTAACCTCAACTCCAAACCACTTAACAGAATTTTCAGCGTTACACTAGCACTTATATGGCATACATATTCACTAATCTGCCATGATTTGTCAAATCTTTCTTTGAAGCTGTTATAAATGCTTTAAAAAAAAAAAAAGTAAGATCAATAAAGTTAGAAAACAGCATAAGAGGAAGCAGATAGCTGCCTACACGATAATGGATTAATACATGTTATATTTTTTTTCAATAATGGTTTTCATATCAAGAGGAGTTTGGGTTTTTTTGAGCATCACAACGTAAATGAGAACTGCATTTAATTTGTGAGCTGAAAATCACAGTTGTATAGTTCCAGTTTGAAATAGACTCAGAAACCCGCTGAAACTTTCTCCATTCTATGGCCAATTTGTGCAACTAACACCGTTCCAGGAGTTCTTGTGCACCAAGCACATGAGCCAACTGATTCTCCATCATACAGACCCTCTTGTTCTTCACACACCACCAAAAGGGCACAAAGAAAATATAACGGACATCATTTAAAAGACAAGGTGGTGTTCCTGGAAGAATTCTGTATTCAATCCACACTTTGGCTAAAAGTACCCTTTATTCCTTCATAATTTTTTTCAGCCTAACAACTATTAGGGCATATGGCACAGGAAGGCTGTGATTCTTTATGCGTGAGGCAGGACAGTCTATCAGTTGGTACAGGCTTGTACTCTGTGCACGTATGTTCTTCACTATATTTCACTTTTGCTGTAAAAAGGATCCCAACTTCAGTTTTGTGATAGAAACCACAGCTTGTAAAACAGTTAATGAAAACCGCTGAATGCTTTACATAAGTGATTTTGTAAATAGCTAAAAAGGCATTTTTAATTTTCTTGAATTGTTGCTTTAATCTCTGACATTTTCTGTTATTCAAATATCAACCCTTTTAGGAGCATTTGGTTTTGACAGAGCTTTTAACGGGAAATCAGACAAAACCAGGTATTATGACCCAAATTATCACAAAAGAAAGATTCATTTTGTTATATACCATCTTATTTGGAAGGAACAACACCAAATTTAACACTAATGGATGCAACATATTTCTTGCTCATTCACATCCACAGTTACCAAGTTATAGCATCTTTATCTTCAATAACCTCACTGAGACATATTTATTTCTACTGTGAGGAGGATGATAATTAAAAATAAAGGCTAATGTTAACTTACTTGAACAGTCAAGATGATTACATACTTAAAGCTCACTACAGACACTGAAAAGTACACTTTTATTCAGAGAAATCTTTTGTACTGGCTGCTTTTTGGAAGATCAGAAAAAAATGTCTAAGTCCTTAAAATATTCTGTTCACTGAAGCAAGTATCATTTCATCTCAAATTCTCTCCAATCTCAAACCAGTTCTTAAGACCTAAAACAAAAACGCAGATTTGTCCCCACTCAAGAAAAGTGAAAACATGCAGTTTTCATATCTCTAAAGGTAAAGATGTCATACTGTAAATTATCAATGGCTAACCCTACAAGACATAGTTACATGCATTATCTGATTTAAGGGTACGAGCAGTTTCATTCATATCTTAGATTGCTTTTGCCCTAGAAAGACAGTAATAGTTCTTAAGTGAACCACCTATTTGTTTTCATTGCTGACTTACAACAGAAGACACAGTAAAATACAAAATATCCGTAATCTGAGATTGTAGAGGCCCAATAAGAATCACAACTGTAGAGATTCTGGGCTCCGTTTTTCTGGCTGTAATCACAGAAATTTAACAGCAATAAACTTAGATGGCATTTGAAAAATGTCACAATGACTTGTGAACTTCTACCAACTTTAAAAGAAACCAACAAAAGTTTAAGAGTTGTGGGGGTTTTTTAAATGCAAAATAAATGTTTGCTTTATTGTTCTGTATCTGGACATTTATGAACATTAAATTTTATTAACTGGAGATAGGTTTTTACAATTTTATACACTTTAAAGCATAATTATTGGGATTAAAATGGGGGAAAAAAAAGGACCTCGCAATATTACACTCAGTCGTCAAACTACTACTTCACCTTCAATGTGAAATGCACCCAAAATGTCTCAACCTGAAAACAAACTAGCCACGCCTTAGCATTAATTCAGTTGCAAGATCAGGTCCTGAAGGGCCTATAAGAAAGCAGGGGCAATTCACTGCTATACTGTATATTTTCACCTTCAAGAAAATTATAGTTCTGACTTAAAGCCAAGAAGCAAATCTATTTTCAATGCCAAGATCTCAACAAGACACCTGGAACCTTTCTATGTTCTCAAAATGTTCTGATTCAGAAATGTAGAGACATTTATACAAACTATTCTCCAGTTGGTACCTGCAATCCTGGAATAAATCGAGGATCTTTTTCAATCAAAAGAAGCTGTTCAACGCCAGCACTGAGAATGGATCTGGTAATTCCTCCTGGCCCAGGGCCTACTTCGCAAACATGGGCATTTTTCAGCTCGCCAGCCTGTTTCACTATCTTGTCTGCAAAACACAAAGAACACACTATGCCTTTGTTCTCCAGAAGATCCAGCTCACTGAGATAAACTCAGTGTTTATTGTTAAAGCACAAGTGTGCTTATCTCAGAACAGACACAAAGACTAACACATTCCAGTTAAATGATCACACACCTGCTAGACTGTACAGAATTCAGATTTGTTTCACACTACAAGATATGCTCAACCATTTAAAAAGGACTATTTTCAGTTTCATATCTTCAGTATACATTGCTGCTCACTACAGAATCAAATACAATAAAAAGAGAATATTTCTTCTCATCGGTAAACTAGCAGTGCTAATCTCCTGCAAGTAAACAGTGACGTTCAATGTCCTGAAGTCTCACAGTATTTCACTACAGTACTCTGTTTCAAGGAAATTGAACAAATAAAAAAAGATACAGTGAAGGCTTACCAAGATTACAGTATGGATAGAGCAATTTTATGATGGAAAAGCTGAAGTAAGAGTTGGAATATAGGCAACTGGTAGTTATATAAAGCGAGGCAGTTGAAAGGTGAGGAAAGAATACCTGTACCTAACTGGAAGGATACAACACTGAAAAGTATTACAGCCAGGAAAGATATCAGATTAAGCATTAAAATAAGGATTTACAAAGTACTTAATGAAACAAAGGGATCCTTAGGAATCGTTAAAAAAGGACACTGAGAGATGTTATGCTGCTCACTCCCCAACTTCTTAAAGTATGCAATAAAAATAAGAAATATCTGAACACTTGCCTACTTGTAAGGATTTAATAAATGCATGCAGACATTTTTATTCCAGACTAAGAGCCCATCTATTGAGGAAGCGGAATGGATTTTCATGTTCATATCCTAAATCTTTATCAACCTGAATCTTCAAATGCAATCAAATTGTCAGCTACATGAAGACGCACTGCATTTATTACTGCAAAACCCAGCCATCATTGGGACAGTAAAGAAACTCACCACTGACTGAACAGTGTCAGCTTTGTCATCCATTGTTGACATGAAGGTGGATAAAACTGAATTCTTCAGAACAATTCAACTGGTTCCAAAAAGCTACAACATTTCTGATAAACTGAGACAAATGACATTCCTAATCACAGCATATAGCAAATTAAACTGCACAATGAGTGACTGTACTAATTTAGATGATACATAACAATCTCAAAAAATACTCGTTTTTGAATCACATTTATAAGCTGTAATGGTACCTAAATGGTATAACTACTGCCAAGGCTTGGATTTTTGCATTTTAATTAATAACGTCTATTTTATATAGGAATATAGTTTCTACCTAAAAATTTATAAAGAAACACATGTTCTAGGAATTTACAAGTAAAATAATTTTTCTAAGCTAAAACTACTTTTAGAAAAAATCTTTAAAGTTCTATCACTAAGCTGCCATTAATTTAACAGACATAATCACGAAAACATCTTCTCCTGAGACAGAATTTGGATTCTGAAGAAAACATGTTTTAGAGTTGCTAAAAAAATTAAAATATTTAACCTGTCAATCGTAAATCCAGTAGAAAGTTCTGTGAAAGTTGTTTCTGTGCTTTAAGGCGGAAAAGTTTAATAATCTCTCCAACGGTTGGCAGCGGAGGCAGACGGAAAGCTGCCACCTTTCCTGGAACTGCCATAAGACAAAACTTCTGTTCCTTCCTCCTATGGAGACATTGAAAACATGATTCTAGCATATGCAATAAATTACAATACACTTAAGAGCAGAAAAGCTACTAAGTTTACAAACCAACAAATTATTTATGCATCATTAAACATGTGCTAATCATGTTAACATCAGTATTCTGACTACTGTAGGCAGCATTTACATTTAGCATTTATCTGAGGGACTGGGGCAAGTCTCTTTTTGTAGCTTTGCCAAAACATCACATGAAACAAAACTCCCTCACAGCTGCTCAGTGTCAGTCTTTCACTACTTGAGAAAAGAATCATTAAGGATAATCTGCCTGAACTCATGGCATCCTATAGACAAAATATATTTAAAGTGTCCCTGGAGAAGAATTAAAAGATTATTTCATTACTGAATCATCTGTTTTTCTAAGGAGAGGTAAAAATACAAAGCCAAAGTGTAAACAACAGCGTTAGCTAGTTTAGAAAAGAATTGTTTTCAAGTTCAACACGACGGGACATGATGTTTCGCCTCTCTGGCCCCAGCCTCGCCACT
>NW_009697329.1:97338-184291 GCF_000703405.1 Apaloderma vittatum | reverse complement strand
CAATTAGAACACCCAGGTCCTTTTCCACCATCTCCATTCGTATGTGCCCTGTGTGATGCCCAGGAGTACATAAGGAAGAGCACTCCTCCCTAAAGCCTTGTTTCACCCAGCCTTGAATCTCTGCCGTTGTGCCTCAAGAATAACCTCCCACGAGTGAAAGTGAAGCCATCTTCATCTGAAGCAAAATAAAATATGAAAACTATGTCACTCTCTCCTATCTACCAACTTTTACAGTTGATATTCACTATCAGATCATAACAGCTTGGATCTTTTCTGTCGTTTTGCCCAGCACACACTCTAAATAGCAGTGGAATTTAAACTAGTGTCTGTAACATTTTTATTGAAAACTGTATATGAAGTAGGGTATCTTGCTGAAATAAGCACCTTTAGCCATTTCTGTATTTCAGGGCTTTTCATTTCTGATGACACACACTGTATATGAACCTTCATGACATACTGGCTAGGTAGTGGATAGCTAGCAAAGTCCCATGCAAGCAAAGGTGAATTCCAACATTGCTGATATTGGTAATTGGAATGAAGAAAGCAGATGAAGAAAACTTTTCATCTCTAACCTTCCTGACATATCAGCTGAGCCTTGGATGATCTTCACGAACGAGTGTTTTGCAGAAGTTTTTCTGAATCTGTAGGCTGGCTTGCAGTACCATCAACAATATGCAAGGACACCTTTTGCTTTATTTTGTTAATCAAAGATTTATTTCAAGTTTTAACTAGATTTTCTGGAAGCTATGTTAATGCCTTCTCTGATGAGGGGCTCTAATCTCTGTTGATGAGAGTCTCATTTCCCGGTTTAAGTACCAGCATTAAAAGCTGTGACTGGGTCTCTTCTCGAGCTGTATCCAGAACAACAGCCATGCAGAAATATTTTAAACATGGGAAAACTGAAGCGTCGGTTGTACTTTTAAAAACCTAGCACCGTCATATATTCACGACTTTCTGCATTAACACAAGTTGATTAGTGTGCAAGACATGCTCTTCGTTTATCTGCTTTTCTGCTTGCTGTTAGTGTTCACTTTATAAATAGGCAGCATCTCTCAGCATGTGTTTGCTGTGCTTTATGTTTTGAACAGAGCGTACGGGAGTTAGGGAAAAAGATATACTATGAACAGGATGGCTCTAGTCCTTTGGGAATTATTTTCTATCTGTTTTATGTTTCCTAAGACACCTTTTAGGGTCCTGAACTAATACCCTTCCAAGTTCTATACTTCAGCTCGTTGTACCCACTTTCCACTATCACACCATCAGCAAGAAACAAGAAATTCTGAGGGTCAGTGAACACGGCAGATTTTCCCATTACTGCAAGTGAGACTATTGAGTTTTGGATTATTTGTGTCCTTGGTGCAGTGTGCCAGCGCACAAAGCCACTCTAGGAACAACACTTTCGAAATGCAGTTTACCTGGATTGGCATTGGCATATAGATTCCTACTGTAAAAAGAAGTCGTAGCTCAAAACTTGGGAGAGTTTTTCTTCTTAGCTGCTGCCATTTCGCCTGTTAATGTCTATCAGTCTTTTTGACTTTATTAAAAAAAACCCAACCTGTAGATACCACAAAAGCAAAACTCAAAGGACAAATAAGCATGACTTTCCAAGCTGACCTCTTCATCAGTCTGTAGCTGTGTACGTACATCCAAGGTTTGTAAAGTCAGGGAAGGTGAAACAAGACGTATTCTACTCTTCAGCTAGCAACACTTGTTTTGGCAAATCTTTCAAGATCTGGCTTTGCTCTGCACTGGAACAACAACCCCCCCTCCCAGCCTACTAAAGTCAAAGAAACCAATATATCTTTGTCAAAAGTCAAATGTGTCAAGACTACTTGTCTAGGTTGAGAATAGCTTATTGTACTTATAGCATTTACAAGTTCCTCAATCTATCTTCAAAATGTTTCCTAAAAATGTGTGCAAAATTTTTGGCTGTACAACGAAAACTGCTAAAAAACCAGAACAATCATAAACACTCCATAGAGTGCCAAGAGTCTAGAAAGCTGGTAATATATCACCTGGTCAAGGGAGAACAGAGGGGCTTTTTCCACATCAGGTACTGGTCCTTGAACCTTCTCTTGCTGGTACTATTTGTTATTTATTTTGTGATATCTTGCCTGTGATATGGGCGGCCATAAAATTAAATCCTGTAGGCCTTCCAACATGTTTGTATGGTGCCTCAAAAATGTATTAACACGTATGTTTTGGGGCATAAAATATTTATGGCCATAAATACGAGCATAAAATATTTTAAGGTCAAGTGGTGGAAGTAGACTGTAATATCTTCACAGTAACAGTTGACACAACCAGAAACATCAGCGATCTCTTCCTATCCATCACCTGTCTTGGAAACCCTGACTGAGTGATTACATTTATGTGCCCAGAGACTCTGGTCGTGTTACATCTTTTCACACCCCAGGGGAGGACCTCTGCGCCGCTGGCACCGCTTCCTTGGGTCTTCGTCTTGGTGGGGTGGAGATCTGGTTATTCCTGCTCGTCTTTCCTCAGCTCATTATATGCCTTCATTTTTTTTGCTCTTTGTGTTTTTACTCCCCAGAAAAATGCACTTGAAGCATAATACTGTCTTCTATTAAAAAAGACAGTAATAAAGGGAAACCCTGGAGTCTTACAGAGAAAGGTTACCTTGAGCTATGGGAACTGTCAACATTTCAAAGACACGTAGCTAAGCTTTTGTTTTGATTCTCCCTTATATTTTGTGCTGAACTTTTTGCTCCTGTCCTCACTGTCTCCTTAATAAATTCCAGCAAATTAGTGAATTTTACCTGCTCGCTTTCGAAATCCGAAAGACCCACGCAATGGCAATTTGATTCGGTCTAAGTAGAAACCTGATTGACGTTAATACAGTAAAAACACTCTAATGGAATTTGCCCAGTTCAGATTTTAACAGAAAAACATATGCTATGAGTAAGAAATAATTCTCATCATCCTCAAAAGCCTCGCCCCCAAACAGAAGTAAAGAAAACAAATGGCTCCAGTAATTAAATTCAACATAAGTATGGTTTATTGGTGGTGATTAATAAAATGATGGCAATATGCAGCTCTTGAGGGCTGACACAACAGTTAGCTACTGGCATCGTTCTGCTGAAGTCGGCTGAGTTACAGCCTGAGACTCTAGACCAAACAATGCCACTAAATTAGCTGCCATTAAAAAGTAACTGCTAGCACTTTTACTGTTTCAGACTTCATTATCCTTTTTTAATTTGGATGTTCTCCTCATGTAGCCCTGAGGGCTTAAAACGTTGCATGCATTGTCGTAGGCATACTCTTTCATAGTACAGGTATTCAATAACGAATGAGACTTCAGGCTGATCTTCTGAGACAGAGAGTTTACTTGAAGAATATCCTTCTCATTGAGTCGTATATTTTTTAACGCTGCCCTGAAAAACTAGTAATAAAATTAGTGAAAAATTTCTGAAAACTTGAGGGACCAACTGAAAAAATGAGAGTTTGATACGTTCTGCATAGTCCAAGCCTCTATGAAGGTACTTACAACATGTATTTTGCCTTTTCTTCATTCTAAAGAGACTCGCTGCAGCCTGTGCAATAGCCTCAGGTAAGGAAAGCAGTCTATTGAATTTCCCCTTCAGTGTTCTCTGGCTGGGTCTCTGTTTCTCCTTTCCAGGAGGACTATCAAGTTCTTATTCACTTCTGTCACGAAGTTTGTAATATTCAAAATTTATCTCACACTTGGGAAACTCAGTCTCTTGGTTCCTCTCTGACTCCTCGCCATGAGCTAGTGCATGGCTTTCCCCTCCTGTGCTTTCTTTTGAGCTCTTGGGAAACAAAAGGCACGGCCAAGCCTTTGAACCTGCACCTCCTTCACCTCGCTTGGCTCTGATCAGCGCAGAACTGTGTCATGCCGTGGTTTTCCTCAATGCATCCCACCTCGTTTGGAAACCAGTTGGATCTCACAGTCCTTCCCCATCTGATTGAAAGATTGTCCCAGAACATTATTCCTACAATGCCTTCTGTTCACTGAATCATCATTCTGATTCTGATTTCATTGCCAACAAATCCAGGCCCAGGTTTTTACACACCCTTATAATACTCTGGTTTAACAACATCAACCTTCTCGGGTGGTTAGAGAAAGCAGCCATATCGCCTCCCACCTGTGTGTTTCCACCCTTTGATCAGTTATCCAACCACACTTTACTCTCCTAGGTTGCTCTTACAGGGTCTGTCATCTCCCAAGCAGCCCTCCTTCTCCACCTGCTCTGGTGGGAAGTCATCCTTCTTGAAGGTGCGACCAGAACTGCCAAACTCAAGTAAGGAATGTGCAGAACTTCATGAGAAATGGAGTAGATCTGGTAGATCAGCTCCAAACTCCTTTAGTTTGCTCAGCCTGCACTTACTCGGCAAATAACTGAAAGTCTGTGTGACCTTGGCTGATCAGGAGGGTCTGTAACATCACGTGGACAGATGTTCTGCAATAGTTCCATCAGATACAGCATCTGGCAGCAGCTGGTTACTATTTCACCTGCACTACTCCTTCCCCCGCTGAGACAGCAAAGGAGTGTTATAATATTGTCTTTTATTTTAACACTGGATATATGCTTTTGGAGGGCAGGTTATTCTCCCAGCACAACTCTTCTTTCCCTCAGCCTCCTTGTCGACTTGGCCATACTCGTGGAGTTTTTTCTGGAGGGAAGGTTGTGCCCATTTGGAAAGTTCAAACAACAATCTCCTCCATCGATCTTTCGTATTTCTAAAATGAATTGAAGGTGATCTTTTCACTGCCTGCCCCAATTAGACTAATAAAATATTTCTGGAGAGAGCACCGCATGAAAAGAGAAGTGATTATTGAAAGTCTGTTCCTCAAACGTATCCTGGCTATAAGCAGGACCTGTCATTATACTAATGTATGTTTTATAATTACTCCAATACTTTCTGTATTATAAAAGTGACAGCCCTGAAAACCAGCGCTGCACAGAATGAAGCACCTAATACTTGGTTTGCATGGATTTAGCCTTACAACATTGGATTCATCATATGCTAATAACAGTAAATTATGGAAACACAAAGGCTGCAAACAGCTGAAAATGATTCGGAAACTACTAAACAAAGGATGTAGCACTTTGTTAAGGCAATCTGGAGCACATTTCCACGAAGTGAGAATGGCGCGTGTCGCCTAGGCGCAGAGAGGGAAGGGATGAATGCCATAAATTGTTCCCTCAACTGCAGCAGTGGGCATGAGCACATCCGAAGCACATCTTGATTTTCACACGTTGAGCCTCGCTCTGCAGGGATATTCCTCCAGCTGCCTTGGCCCGGCTTGTTTGCGTGCGTTAACACGGAGCGGTAGGAGCTCCCCACACAACCACCTCACTTCTCATTGAATATTCCCCAGTAGCTGCTCTCCTTGGAGCTGTCAGCTCCCAGTGACAGTAGCGTGACATCACACAGGTGCAGCCAGAGCCAGAGGGTTATTTATCCTCTCTTCACTCCGCTTCACGTAGAAGACACATTATGGCAACGGCAGCGATTGCATCGCCGTGATTTACTCCTTGTGCATACGCCGCATTTACGAGAACAGATTTCCTTCTTCGCTGTGTGATTTATGTTGAACTGTGAAAGAATTCCACGGGAGATCTATCAAAAGGAATAGGAGAAATAATATTTTCTAAGAAGATAACATTTTCTATTTGCACCAGTGCATGGATCTTTGAGCGGGTGAGCACGAAGAATCGCTCATGCGAGGAGGAAGGCTCTGCCCCCGAGTGTGCACCGACTCCACGTTTCCTGCTCCCTGAATCCCTTAGCTCTGCTAATTTCCAATTATTTATTGAACTTCATGCCTCAGGGCTGCTTTTGGAGGCAAATCAGGTGATGAGGAATTTTGCCGGATTTCAGGGAGAAGGATGGAAAACCTTCTCCTCTGTTTGAACTGTTCAGGCACAAATAGAGATGTAGGGCTTGAACCCCAATTACGTTTGAATATTTACATATCTTTGGACTCAATCTCCTTTAGATTTCCTCGTGGAGCAATTTACATGTTAATGAACCCTAGCAATAATTCCTGAATCAAACCACGTTTCCTATCAAAAAAAAAGAAAACACATATGGACCTTGAACCGAGCTGTGTGGCAGCTTCTGATTCAAACACTTTAAAGTTGAAAGGGATCAGCATAATTTGCCAGTTTTAGCTTTTACTCATTTTCTTGGGGTCTATTTTGAACAAACTCATTCTGTAAAATCGTGGGGTTAGAAAAGAAAGAAGAAAGCATTTCGGATAATAACAGTGAATACTGGGCATATTTTGAAATGAAAGGGGCCTTGGGAACTGCAGCTCATTAGACTGAGACCTTTATGCAGCAGAGTACAGGTGCTATATCCGCCTGTACTGCATCTCTTGTCACACACAGTGGTCAGATACCTGCACAAAACACTGCTTTCTTCCACTGACACTTGATATTTTATGGAAAATATAAAGCAACAAGGACCACCAACATATGCAGGAAATGGATTTTGAAACACAAAGTCTGCGAGTCATTATGTCAAGGCTTTTTGTGGTTTGAGATAAATTGTATTTACTGTGAGGAAAAAACAACAGAAGCGGATGAAAATTGAAACAGCTCGGGCTTAAAACCTCGGCTGCCTTAGCTACTGAAAACTTTGGGAGAGGCAGGGACCACAGCCTCTCCGAGCACTGGAACAGTATTTCCCTTTGCCCAGCCAGGAGCTGGCAATTTTTTGGTGTGAGAGCGGGGAGATGGGATCTTTCTCACCTTCAGCCCCTCAGCTCTGCCCTCTCTGGGTTCACCCATCAAGTTCAAATTCAGCAGGTGGAAACAAGCATCCCGACAGCAGAGGGTTTTATTTCCGACGTGAGCCTGAAAGGATGAGGGAGACCATTTCCCAGCCTGGTGAGCTGCTGGGAACTGTTAGACTTAGTCCTGCCAGGAGAAATTAGTTACAGAGTATGTAGTTAAGACCTTTCTTCCAAGGGTGGTTAGCGGCTTGCTGTATGCAGTGCTGCGCTCCATGATTTTTTCCTGCAGAAGGGATGGAAATGCATGAAATGAAATGAAAAGCAGAAGTAAGGGCAGGGAGGAGCCCGGGTGCAGGTGGGTCTGGGCTTTGCTCTGCTCCTGGGAAAAGCTGCTCCAGGCACGTCTGTGTCTGGATTTTGACATTGCCACTAAATATTTCAGCTAAATCTCAATGGGAACATCCCCATGATTTTTGTCTTAAGCTTTCACGGCGAAGGATGACTGTTTATGATGACAGTGCATCTCCTCGGTGACAAACATTAGAGGTTTGGAGGGTTGTTTTTTCTGCATGCAGGTATTTCGGTTCTGTCGGACTGGATGCGAGAAGCATCATGGAGCAGATGTAGCCAAAAGAACACAATTTCAACGCAGTGCCAGCACTATGTTACAGCTCCTCTTCTCTCTCACACAAAAAAACCTGGGCCACTGCTGTGTGCTAGGTTTGGTTTCAGCCTCCATCGTGGACCCAGTGAGGCCTTTCCCAGCAGCTGAGATAGTTCCTGGTGTGTTTCTGTGCAAAAGTTTGACAAACCAAGACTTGATGAGGTAAAACCACACTCCTCAATGTGGGGCCAGCTGGTGCCAGTAGAAATCTTCGTTGTGTCCTCTGAGGTGTCGGTGTCTCTGACCAAAAATTAACCTTTCTCGTAATGTCTTCCTGCTTTTTTTTTTTTTGCCTTTTTTTTTAACTCTTCTCATCAGGCAAACCTCGAGGAAGTTACTCAATACGAAAATGGATTTTCTTCTGGGCACATTTTGGCTGGCAAACCAACTGCTCCTCGCTTTTGCCCACCTGAGTCCAGAGATGTCCTCTTATATGGAGAATTGCATTTCCAGCCTGACTTTCAACTCTCTCTACCCATTGCTACGGCAGCACCAGGCCTCCATGGAAACATCTATCTCAGACAACCTAATTTTTTTTCTACTTTTCAGTACCCATTTCAGCAGAGTTGGATCTCTGTGGGATGATGGAATATGCCCTTTGTACATGAGACAAGCACGGTGACTACCCTGGTACCAGCACAACGACTGAGTCATCGCCCACAACAGTCAAGATCTCTGTGGTTTTCTTGATGTTGTGGCTGTTGACTCATGAAGCGACCAGGTCAAAGTCAGACTCCAGAGGGCAAAACTTCAGTTCACTGCCTGCCTCTTCTCACAGCCCTCACGGAGACGAGAGTTGAACCCGGGGCAACTTCCATGCTTAGTGTAATGGGAACACTTTCTTGTTGCCCAGGTTCAAGGCATGGCATTGACAAGCCTAAATTCGACGGCGTGGGCTCTGCTGACACCTGAGCCCACAAACCCCAAAATATTCAATTCCCCTGCTCCAAATCCTGCTGATGAGCTGCGTATCTCTGGCAGAGATGGTGCTGTTTTGAGATATCCACATAATGATACCATAAATAATTGCGTCACTTTTCTATATTCTCTTGACATTGGCAAGAAATTATTAGAAAAAGCTTTAAATAAGATGACCTAAAATAACTGAAAAGGCTAAAAAAAAAGTAAATCTAGTGCATTCTTTGCTTGATCTTGCTTTTTTAATGTCTTACTTTCTGGTCTAAAATCTGGATCAAATTTACTGGAAAATCATAATTTTTTTTTTCCTCTCTGTTTTTAAATCATTCTATAAACTAAACTACAAGTGCAAAAAGATCCATAAGAAAAGAATAAAGGACAAATGCAAGATCACCTCTGATGCAGGATATGCGGCGCTAGAAACAGTTAAAGAGCACTCCTAAGTACGCTGACGTATCACGGGGTGTGAGGAGGACAAGAGAAGATGTTTACTCAGACTTTCCTTGTGTGCATGTGAACACAGAAAGGGCAAGTACATGCAGGAAAAATAAGCTTATCCAGGGCATAATTTATCTTAGTCATGTATGCACGGAGCTGGCCTTTATTTGAAAAGCAACCTAATTACCGAAATTATTGCTGCTGAAGTCCTGCAGCACAGCGAAGGACTCTATATATTCTCTGCTCTTAGAAAGTTTCACACATTTTCACATAAGTTTCAAACAGCAGTATTGATCAGGCAATTACCAGATTAAAGCCAGCAGCCAAGCCCATGAAAGGAAGCAGAGTTTCTCTCTGCTCAGATGCATCTAACCCACATTTGCGCGCGTGTGTTTTCATGTAGCTGAAAATTAAACCAAATCGCATCTTGTGTTCCAGCAGGTTTATTTTTCAAATGGGGGGAAGAAAAATCCTCGAAAAGAGAAAAGCTGCCCTGATGCTGTTCAAAAGGCTCGAGGCAGTTTCTACCCCATTTATTCGTTTGGATTTTTCTCAGCCCCATCTGTTTATGTTCTATCGAGCAATCATAGCGGAGCAGATAGCCAGGCTATAAACATCTGAGAGCAGGTGGGATTGGGAGATAATTTGTGAGGCACAATGCTATGTTCTCTGAGTATAGCACCGCTGATTTGATGGCTTGACTGGTAACCTAATTTGTCTGCTTTTATTTATTTTTTTTAAAATAGATACCCTTTTTGCGTTGGGGAAACGTGTATTTGTGGTTAAATACCAAACGGAGATCACGCAGATACTATGCTGAGGAAAATAGCTTCCTGACAACTCACTCGTTTTTCAACAGACCTCATACTTCTGCACAGAAGCCCAAAGCAACCTTAACACTCTTCTCCCCTGCCCCACAATCATGTATTAGGTGTCATTTGTGCACGGCGTGATCTTTGCTCAGGTGGCAGGGGATGGGAGAGGTGTCGCTTGCCCACCCTGTGGGAGCTGCCTGAGGCAGCTCAGAACACCCCATCCCTAAGGGCAGAAATAACTACACATGTGCAACTATTTAGGTCTGCATATAAAGACATATATATATATGTATGTTTAAATTAGGTAAAATAATTTGCTGCTGAAGGGTTTTCTGTTGGCAGAACATCTGAAGTGAAGGACTTCTTCTCTGAAGGCTGAGCAGGTTTCTTGTGCTTCCCTGACCTGGAGCCAAAGTCTTTCCTGTGGGTATGACCATGCCAAGCTGTGGACATGCCCTCGGGACTAATGGAGAATTAAAAAGAACAGCCAGCATGGCCAGCACAAAGCAGCCTGGCTGGTAGGTGATTCCAGGATTACGTGGCTGGGGCTGCGTTGCTGATTCTGTCAGGGCCAGCAGACTCTATAAAGCAGCAGCGCAGCATTGACACACTTTTTTAAACTCAAATAAATCAACAGAATATCCTGCTGCCCCATCGATATACGTGCTGCACGGGACACATGGCGTGTACCTGGGATCGGTCAGATGTGCTTTGGCTTCTTTTCTGCTGCTTTACCCCTGTGTGGCCATCAGTGTGTCTCTGCAAGACAAGCTCTGGTTTGGGAAGTCGCGGGCTGTAGAGTGCGATGCCATCCAGTTCTCCGTGGTGGCAGGATGAGCGTGGCGTGGCTGTAGGGAACAGTTTGGGGGAGGATCTGCCCTTGCTGTAACTACCTTTGCTCTAACTTCTCACCACCTGTTGGGGAAAGAAATGCAATGGCAGGGCCATGACAAGCTGGGATGTCCCCATGGTACCTGCCTTCGCCAGATTCTGGATCACATTTGTCCCTTGACTGAATAATAGGGTTTTGATTCCTATTAAATGACATTTTTTTTACAGCAGTTTCTTTGCTACATTTTTGACATGAAAAAAACTAAGCACTCCTCATCTTATCTTAGATTTTAATAGAATTGGCACCTTGATTACATTAGCATGATCAATGTACTAATAGAACAACTACAGTGCTTTTGCTAGAGCTATCGGCCTGATGGTGTGGCATGAAAATTTAATGCTCCTGTTTCTTCTATCTTAATTATGCCTAATGAGCTACTTGCTTTAATAAACAAGCAAATTCCAATATCCTGTCTGTATTTTTCCCAGCAAGACAATATAATGTTAGATGAAATTGTCTTTCTCAATAATTGAACGAGTTTAAGAATAAGAAGTACTACAATCTATAAGGGTGCCTATGTGATACAAGCTGGTTCCCTCCATGGGTACTGATGGAGAAGTTTAGTTTATTCATTTATTTATTAACAAATGTTTCTCCTTTAGGCGAAGCTGATCCCAATTAACAGCCGTATTTTCAAATGATAGAAGTAAGTGTTCTAATAAAGACACTAATTGGCAACTGTGTTCTTTAAAGATAGTCATAAATTAGAATATCTCGTGGCAAGCAATGCCACTTCTATTAGTAACTCTACAACGCAAGACACAATTTCCTTATTAACCAGGTTTGCATTTTACAATGCTGAGAATGCCAAATGCAAATACCCTCCAGGACATCAGCAAAGCAGCCATACTTATGAACTTACCAACAGGTAGTTAGAGGCAGTACCTAATTATTACTTTCACAGAATCTTCAATTAAAAGCCATCAGTCAAGCAACAAAAATGCTCAAAACCCAAAAAAGTTATTGAGGGAGCAAGCACAAACCAAAAAATTCCAGAGTAGGGGCTGGGAGAAAGGCTTTGCACAAAACAAATTTTAAAGATGAATAAAGTGAAGAAGAGTAAGGATAAGAGTGAGAAATTGGAGGGAAAAGTTAGAGTAAGGGAGATGTATCAGAATATAATAAAATAAACCCCAGTCACTGTCCTTCTGTAAGACAGATCCAGTGGGTTCATATATGCAAGTCTTGAAAACCTCCTTGTAATTTTATAGAACAAGAAACTTGTGAAACTGAAAACTAAGAAAATAAAAAGCTGATCAATTGAATTATTTCATTATACAGGCTGCAGGGGCACGCGGCGCTCTGGGGCTGAGCCAGCAGCGCTGCCGGTCGTGGAGATGGATTTCCGACCACCCTCAACACCTCTGCGAGCACCAGTCCCAAACGGCGCATTTCAGATCCGAGCTCAACAAGCCACCGCAAGTGTTTTCACAACAGTAGTCAAATTAGTTGTGAGCAGCTGGATTCGTGACAACCAATTATGTCATCGCTTCATACGGGCGTTTCTAGGCAGGGAGGCATAGAGATCAATGAAGAGCAAAGCACAAGTTCTGCAGGACTGCGGCAGCTGCACAAATTGTATTAGAATATGCAGAAAAGCATGAATTTCCTTCATTCATGTGTAAACAGTTGCTCTTGCAGCAGCTCTATTACTGCTTCATTTTAGTTAGGCATTCAACAGGCTAATGATGATCTACAGCCATTCCCCTTTACCCTTCATAGCTGCCTAACCAAGAACGAAATCCTAGGAGACTGGCTTCCCTTCTTTATTTTACACATGAAGAAAAATATTTATTGCAAGATATCTTATTCTGGCAACGTTCTGTTTTCATTGTTCACTTAAGATACAAGAGATACACAAAGACAGAAATAATATTGAATGTAACTAATAAAGACGGGGAAAATTTAGTTGATAGTGGCAGTCAGGGACAGGGATAACAGGTGTATTACTAACAGCTGCCCTCTATAGAGCAAAATGTATTTAAAACAACAAAACTCAGTGCAGTTTACTACTCCACGGTCTGCTCTCTGGCAGAAAACCATGGTCAGACCCTTGGCAGGTGCCTCCATTTGCCAAATACAGTTCTGTGCTGAGATCCCCTTTCCAGTCTGCCCAGTGGCACCTCCCCATCCTCCCCATCCTCTTTCTCTAAGGGAATGCTTCCTGCTACTGCAACTCCTTTCCAGGTTCGGTTGCTCTTTTTTTTTTTAATTTCTTTTCCTTTTTTTTTTTTTTTTTTGCATGGATGGGCAGCCAAAGGTAGTATTTTCACAGTTAATCTTTAAGTAAGAGGAATTCTATTTTCTCACCTGGCCCCTTAACACAAAAGAGTGGTTGTGGTGCCTAGAAAGAATACGAAGCTCCAAAGTGTCCTTCACATCAGACCTGTGTGTAAGCACGTTGTGCTTAGCAGGGTGAGGATTAGAAGGATCGTGGCTTGATCCAGGGGGAAAAAAGGAAATTCTGCACACCTCCGCTCTGTCCATGCCTACGGCTATCGCTTCAGGCTCTTTCTGTCCCCTCTGTGACTTAAGAAAATCTACAGGTAAAAAAGGAGCAAATAGACATGAAATACAAAAAGCTAGAAACATCTTGATGTACTTCTTTAGTAGGGTACAACAAGCTTAGTACATACTTCAGGCTTTACTGGTTGTGTGCAAGTCTACTTCAGGCAAGCTTTTGCAAAGGGAAGTAAAACAAGAATTGTTTCAAGTCCTGATTTTTGCTGGTAGTGTTGGAAGACGAAACAGATTTGCTTCCATGCAATAAAAAAATATGGCTTGTCAAGTCAGGTGTGCATTTGTAAACGAAAACACAAGTCCGTGTTTATCTACTCACCTGCCACATTTTCTCCTCTCTCATCTCGTTTCTCTATTATCTATCTCTATATTAAGAGACTTATTACTTAGCTTTATTTAATCCTTTCCATTCATAGATCTCAAAGCTTTTCACAAGGCACGGTGACAATCAAATTGCTTTAAACGTGTGGTCATACTTTAATTAAAAAAAAAAAAATTATCCCAGAAAGTAAAGTTACTGTATTTCCCAGCTATTTCTCCCATGTCCTCTGGGCCGAGTATCCCACTCGTCAGCCAGCCCAGGACTTGCTAGTGTGTTTATTCACCCCTTCATACAATTTTCACTTGAGAAGTGTAAATGGAAATGTGTAAATTGTTATCCAGAATGGAATAAGGGGAAGTACAAGACGAGTATTAGAGGATCATGTAATTAAAGAGAATCGGGCAACTACAGAGAGCAGTTCTCAAAGGAGCCATGAGTGGGCAGATTTTTACTGCGGGTTTTTGATGCTCGTCTTCCTTCCCTTCTCACTGGTGGAAATCCACGGGTTTCAGTGGAATAACTTTTCATTTTTATGAGATTAAGATCAGACTTGAACACCAAGTACCTAGAAGGGCATCAGTGCTTTTGGAAGCTGCTTGAATGACGCAAGGCAACAAAATTAATTTGTTTTGGCTGGCCTCAATTTCTAGGTGACTTATGGTTGCGAACATGATCAGGGTTTAATAGGAAATGGAGAAGGTGCAGGGTGCCATCTGCTATATATTAGAGTTTTCAGTAGTTTTTAACTGGAAAACAAGAAAAAGAGCCAAACTGAAGGCACCAGGCAATATTGGTTCTATGGGTACCAAATACACATAGTTTATAAAAGAAGGAGATGTGGGATTACATCGGATAAATAAGATTAATAAAGAACTGCACATTTGATGGAGATGATGTATAGTTGGAATAAAAAATGATTACTTCACCTTATACCCACATATTTGTGTCATCTGTATAATCAAAATAACAGCATTGCCCTTGCTTAAGGGAAAGAGTGACAAATTAGCATCTCAGTGCATTTGAGTTTGCTGCTGGGGAGAGCGCTGAAATATTTTCACTTTTTCACTTCTGGCCATCCTATTCTGATGCCCAGATACTACCTGAGAGACAGTGAAAATCTCCCTCTGCTGATCATGTCTCCACCCTGGGAGATTTACTATGATAATACTCTGACCCTTCATTTTGAAAAACAGATCAATTTAAGCAAAAACAATAGAAAAAAGGTGCTAAGCTAGCTAAACATTGAACACATAACCTTGAAGTATGGTTGTACAGAGTAGTGTTGTGGACTTTCCCTTTTTGACCTGATGACGACATCCAACATTTAATCACTGATTTGTGGCATTTCCATGGAAAAATCTCCAAACCTCAGTAACTTGGATTTCTTACAGTGCCATTCTCCCACCTCCAAACCATCAGAAACACTTTCTGTACACGAAAAGGGTTAGATAAATCTTATAGTTAACGGCAGATTTTGTGGCTGTTGGATCATGAAAGCAAGAGCCACTTTACAAGACAGGCCAGTGATCTTAATAGCGGAGCAGTTTTATGTTATCCCTGTCAATGAGATTTTGCAGAATTGTGTTACACTTTGGTACAGATGAATGACCCTGTAGTGTTACAGAACTTGTGATGCTCCGGCTTTAATTAACCTTCTTCATGAGCGAAGTTGAACAAGAAAGAATACAGTCCTTTTTTACAAAAGGATATTTTTACAGTCATTAAATACACATTAATATTCTTCATAATATATAATTTTGTGGGTGACATGGGCACTATTTCTACAGCTGTTCTTTAGAGAAAGAGTAAGTTTCTCTTCATTAAAGACTAATAAGTGACATTACATTTAAGTGCTTGCATTAGATATGCTTCTTTGAATTTAATGATGGGGCAATGAGGCTTTTAATTAAATAGTCAAAAATTGCTGCTGGGAGAAACAAAAACAAATTTATCTACAGGTTTTCTTCTCAACAGAAAAATAAAGCAGAAACCGTCTGGTAGATAATCAATGCTTTAATCCCTAAAATCAAGCCTCACACAATTTCGTCTTTAAAAATTTGGGGGTTTTGTTTCTGAAATGCATCTAGTGGGATGAAGAAACTCATCTCATTGGTAGATGTAGAGCTATTCATTAGTGTCTGTCTCAGAAAATTCTTGCAGGAAGAGGTGGCAGAAGCACATATCTATTTAGGTAGTTTTTAGGTGCACACAAAGTTCCCTACCTGGCGTCTGAGAATCTCTCCGCTTGTCCCTGAATACTGCTTACCCTGCTTCTGAGCTTGAAATTCTTGGAAAATACTAAAGTTCTTATTTTTTACAGCCTGAGTATTGCATAATGAGAAAATGAAGAAACAAAACAACACCATGAGCCAGAACCAGAGTATATTATCATGTAGAAAAGTGTTCACAGCTCACAGCTCCATCTGCTCTACCAGTGAACATTAAATATTTTTCAAAAATTCTAAGCAATTAGAAAAAAAATTATTAACTTAGGTGGTGACTTTGGCATAATTTCATTTTTAACCTCATACTTTAAATGGATTCCTTCTACTATAGCACCCAGAAAGCTAAAAATAATATGTGAGTAATAAAGATATGCTGAAAATTGGGTCTAATCTGGGAAAGAATTACATATGCACAAACACATTTGCACACAAGCAGTTGCAGGCTGATATAGATTCCACCTTGAAAATGAAAATAATCATATGGAATTTTAACCTCTTGGATGGTGGGAATTTTAATGTATCACCTTGCAGTAATAATCTCCAGCATACATATATTTATTAAGCACATGGCTGAACCCCTTCTTGAATTAAATTCCAAGTGATTACCTGCACCCCAAAGCTCCGGGACATGGTTGCTTCATCTGAAAACTAATTTTCTGTAATAACTAGAAATTCACCAATATTCTGACAACTGCTGGCTAGAACTGTGACACAAATGCATTATTATCAACAGCTACTGTCACACTATCAAAATATTGTGTAGACGTGCAGCTATTGTATATTAGTGTAGCATTTTGTATTGTGCAGCTATCAGTCCTAGAGGCGTTCAGCCGTGCAACTTGACAGTTCTGAAAAGAGAATTAGCCACACTTAAAACAAAATTTAAAATGTCACCTATTAGAAGTAAACAGAATGAAAATACTCAGAGGTTGCGGATGTTCGGTGGTGTTGGTCCCGAAGACATGAAGAAACGTACAGAATGTAATAAAAGAGTCCCAAAACGAAGGGCTTTTTAATATTCACACAGAGCATTATAAGATCTACACTTCCCTGCTTCACACCCAGGTTATATATAGGTATGATTAATCTATGCCTGGGAGCCTAATGGCTGCAGCTGCATTTTGGGATTTCTATGATTTTTAAAGGCCATGCTTTGAAATGCTAAAAACATAAAGCAAGGAGAATGGGTGCATTCTGTGAAAAGCCTGAGAAAGAACTCCAAGAAGTCTTAATGTGGACTACACTGTATAAAGTATTGGAAAACTGGATTTTTTATTTCTACACATAAACACAACATCTATTCCCATTATAATCGGACAAATACATGTATTTCCATGCTGAACATAGCTCCCCATGAGAGCTTGGTATGTTCAATGCTAAACACATCTTGGCAGCACTGCGGGTGCAGACAAGACACCAAACTGCTTTTATTATTTTAGGAATTTGTCTAATTTACAGCAATCAGCTTCTTATAGGTCGGGCTACTTGCTTAATTGCTAGACTGAACATTTCTTTCTCTAACACTTCAGCATGCTGAAAGCTGCGATTGGACCCGCAGTAAGTGCTGAAAATAATCTGAATCGAGAACAAATTATCAAGAGCTGACAAGCATAGTTAGAGTTTGGGGACACACAGAACTCTTCTGAAGGAATAAGATTATTGGGACAGTTCATACGAGACATTGTCATGTCTACTGGCTTTACAAAACCACTGATACTCTCCCACAGAGTTTCCTTGCTGAAGAAGGATTTAATGTTTATCCGATCCAAAGCCAACGGCCTCTGATCTGCCTGCTCTATTTAGACATTTTGGGTCATTCTCCTGTTTACTGCTCTTGCCAACTCATTTTCTGATTAGAAGATACTGTTACGTTTACACTCTGTTGTTATCTTTTACTAGGAAACGTTGTCCAACGGGACATTCCCTGCTAAGGTAATGCCGTGCTCTCAGTTCATCTTGGCTATAGAAACATCTCAGACCTCTGCTTAAATCAACACTAACAGAAAATCTATTGCGCTTTTCACTGTAAGTTTGATCCAGTTCTTGGCTTTAGTGCTGTTAGCAGTGTTAGTGAGAATAAATAAGACCAGAGCGTGCATGCAAAACCAACACTGTCTGAGCCACATAATCCATAAAACACATTGTGTATGAAAAGAGATTAAAGGCAAGGTAGAGCAAAGCATTCAAGATCCAATAGTAATAAAAGTGTTGACCTCCCCATAACTCTGCCTACCTTCCCCATGAGGGTTTCTGCATTGGCATCTAATTATTGAACTCTTCATTCTCCTCTCCAACGTTCCATCATGGAGGAGTCAATTGAGAGACTGCCACTAAATGCAAAGTATGGATCTCATTAACTTTGCCGGTGCAGACATGCATCTGTCTCAAGTGCACTCCATTCTCTGTTGGTCGTTTATATACTGTATCTCTTTCTTTCTGGTCTTGTTTTCCCAGCTTGTTTAAAATGTGAAATGTAAAGAGCAGCTCCTCAGTCACCTGTGTTTTTTTGGACCTAAATCAATGGTGTCCTGCTGGGTTACTCCCTCTATCCCTGCAATACAAATAATAATACTACTGATCGTATCTTCTCAGCTCTGCCTCACGCAGAAGAGGACACTTAGAAACCAGTTGCATAATAGCAATAAACATGAGGTATCATATAATAGATCTTCAAAGATACATCAATTTTATATTTCAAATCACTGCTGCTTGTGTGGTGTTACTGCAAGGGAAACTGCTGGGGAAGAGGAATGCTCTGAAAATATCCATCATCCTTTACTGTCTGTGTAAATGTTTTGAAGATAGGCTGTAAAGCTGCATTAAGTTTACAATAAATTTTGAGGCTCCTAACCTATTACAAAGTACCAAATGCCGGTGTTCATCCAGTTAGGCACTAGGCTGCCGGTCTTGTAAAGCTTTTATGCTTGCTTCCCCAAACAGCCGCACTGCATTTCACTTTATTTCACTTTATTTTGTGATTTCCACTTGCTGCCCAGTGGCAGGCTGGTTTGGGAGGAGAAATAGGAAAGTCAGAAGAATAAAACTGCAGGAGTATCTTCAGGGACCAAAGAGAGTGAGTGAAGTACTAAATATTTTTGGTTCTAACATGGATTAAAGAAAATGACTAGAAAAAAATATGTTTTAAAATATTTTTGTGTACAGTCTGTGTGAATATCTCCCCATAGAGACTGGGACAAGCTATATATGACAGAGCAGATAATTTAGTTTGCCTGAATTATTTAAAAGTAGAGGAAATGCAGACATCTACCTCACTGACAAATTAAGTCCTCACTACTGATCTCTGAGCAATCCCAGTCAAGTTTCGCAAGGTTTTACCATGCTGCGCTTTAGGAAGACAAGAAATATTAAGAAGATCATCTAGATAATGATATAACATGTATTTTCACTCTGGAGGACTAGGTTTATAGGGTAAGATTGGCAACCCCTGTAGCCCCCAGTTGTTTTTTAAGTAAGAGTGCACTGCATGCTCAGTATTTTGGCTCCTTTAGTGTTCTTTATTTTTCTCCATCACCCACTTTGAAGCCATTCTTCTATCTCTGGGAAGAATAAGCACAAGGTGTATGACTTCTGCTAATAAGCATATATTCCCTTGCAAGCTGCGTATTGAGAAAGCACCTTGAGCGGGCAAAGAGTGTGGGCGAGCCCGGGGAGCTCCCGTGCAGGGACTGTGCCCCCCAGCTAGGGTGGAGAAGCATATTTAGCGCAAGTAATTATGTCTTCTACTCTTTATTTCCACGTCATTTCTCAAAACCTTAGCAGACCCTGTGCTCTGTGCCTTTGCAAATACGGGTGAGCATACAGAGATAGCTAATTGAAAGTAAACAGCTCTATATTTAAGGAAGTTTAATCTAATAGACATTTAAATCGGTTTTCATAATATTGTCACTTGAAGGTTGTGCCATTTAAAATAGGGCGAGTAGGTACTGAATCCTAGTTACAGTGGAGATGGGGCTTGAAAACGTAACTACCAGCTTCACGGAGAATTATACTTAAAGTAACTCCAGGGAAGCATGATTCCAGTGTTTGTACACCAGTAGTGTGACTCGCAGTTGGATAATTGACCATTCAGTACATTTTGGCATTTGGTGACCTCCTGTTTTGCTTTGTGGCTTAAACTTGTAGAGAGCAGATAACCCAAGGTTAAATGGTGAACTTAGAAAATGCAAATTAGGCATTTGCAAATGAAAGCATTTTGCTGCCCTTTAAACTCCTATTGAAATCTGGGTTTGTTTAGAAGGTCCAAGATCTCGTTATCTTGGCCCTGCAAAGAGGAACAAGTTGATGCAAAGCATCAGACCCTGTTAGGCTGCAAACAGGTCAGCTTATCTGGGCACACAAGTGGGTGATAAATCACTCACAGCAACTAATAACCTGTTCTATTGCTGTTCTCTAAACACGGCCTCCCATACCCGGCCCAGTTTGGTCCTAACCAAGTGGCGGAGTTTTTTCCACCAGTTTTCTCTCACCTGATCCCAACAGATGAGCACCTTTACCAATAAAAGCTAATGATAGAACTTGTCTTTCCCGTCACTTTTCCCCAGCTTTCTCAAAGTTTTCCTGTAAAACTCTGATTTCCGAGGGACTAGAACTTTCTGGAACAATGTCTTCATACTTGCCACTTGGAAGTGTGAACAAATGAGAGCAACAAGCAGCTCTCCAGCTCTTTTCCTTAAATTAACCCAGAATATACCTGACTAGACTGTTGTATGGAAATCTTGTATCCTCCAGCAGGTTCTCAGACAGGTGACTCCAGATCCATGTGCTTGGGCACAGCTACAGTCACAACCCCCCCAACATCTCCTCGCCTCTGACTTCTGGGGCAACTTTGCTACCAGCCCTGCTCCACTCCCTCTTGAAAAACTCAAGACATCTTGCCAGAACATGTCAATATCGAACTCTATTTTTGGTCAAGGTTTCTTTTTTTACTTTAACTATCACTCAAAATTTGTGGCTCTGTCGCTCAATTGTTCAGTAAACGGTTTTCACTTGGACGACTGAAAGGATAATATTTTTGCAAAATGAGGTGTTTCGAAGGAGTTTTAAGAAAAACTGTCAGTTTAAAAATGGATCAGAACTCTGTAAACGTAAAGCTGATGATGGATTTGTGTTTACCTGTTTCTAGGTAGTATCAGGTTTGGTCATGATTAAATTGTATTACTTTGATTGTGTGTTAATTCTGTTCCTAGGATGCGGTTAGAATGAGATTCTAGTGGGTGTTGGTAGTGAATATCAATCTGTGTCTCACAACGTGGTTTGGATTTAAAGTCTTTTTAGAAAACCGTGGATGAAGGAAAGGCAGTCACAGCAGAGTCTAAGATTCACAGCAGAGGCTAAGATTTTAACAAGCGCTTGTTAGATCGGTGCCGAGGCTCAGCCATAAGTCCAGCAGAATTATATAGAAATAGCTTGGTCTATGCAATGCACTAGAATTGCTTAGCAATGAAAAATCATGTGCACTTCTGAATAATAAGAAATAATAACTAATAGAAACAACAATAACAATAATAATGATCAACAATAACAATAAAATTCAGTGGATGAGCTCATGCCTATGCAGAAGTTATTTAGAGGTGGATAGGGAAATAGTTACTGACACTGTAAAGAAACTATTCACTTGAGGAGTTCTTACAGAATAAGCACTAGGTACATCCCAGTTGGAGGTGATGGGATGCCACCGCGTCCCAGCATGGGTTGGGAGTGAGTTCGTCCGCTAGCTTGGAATCTGGAGTTTTGCTACTTTTTATATGGAAATCATTTGGTTTAGAATATAACATCCAATGCAGAAAATAACAGTCATCACCATGAGGAAAGATTCGCTAAAATGTTAGCACCATCTGAGGGGAGATGTTGGGAAACATTTTTAAAAGTAAAAATCATAAAAACTTCAGTTTCACAGGAGAGCATGAATATGTTTTCGTATTCTTTTCACATTATTTAGTAAAACACCTCCAAAGCAGAAGATGTTTTGGTGGAAATTGAAGCCAACAGCTTCCATCCAACAGCTAATTTCATGCTGGAACTTTTTTTAAAAGTTTAAAAACTGAAAATTAAAATTAATTGAATGAAACGATAGAGCTATTGATCACTTATCAATATTCAGATAATTCAGCTTTTATAGTCAAATTAGATATTAAAATGTATTTTGGGATATAAAGCTACTTAATAAGCTGCTCTGTCTGTTTTCTGTGGGAAATTTGCCGCTGCTTCATCTTCTTCTGATGCTTCTGAAGCATCTTGCTTCTGAGCAAGAGGGGATTTCTTCCCTGACAAGAGACAAATAGACCTTTCGAACTCATTTTGTTCTCTCGATCTACAGCTTAGTTGTGTTCAATATTTTCACCTAAATATACCCTAACCCTCAACAGCTGCAGCAGCAGGAGTGTGACAAGCCTGCCTTGATTTCTGGGGAGACATTTTCCAGCTGTTGCTGTGGCTGAGCCAAGGCGGGGATTTGGGTTAATGGCTTCATCGAACGAACAAATCGAAGGAGAAACTTGAGAAGATAGTAGCCCTAGATTATAAATCAGAGGAACAAAAGGTAATTAGGGGAGAAAATGTGAAAAGTGACCATGTAATCATACCACAAGCACCCAAACTATTCCGTGCCTCAACGAAAAAGCCTCGTGTGTCCATGGCAAGCATGGCTGGGCTTGGGTTTGGGGACCTAGAGGGGGTTTGTAGGGATATAACAAGCTGAGGCTGAACTGCTGCTCTCTCTACAATAAATCAGCCCAGTCTGGAGGGTTAGGAAGGCCCTTTTTAGGGCTTTCAGGTTTTTTCTGATGATGAAAGTATGAAGTGCTCAGTACCGGTCAGAGAACAGCTCGATTTTGCAGGCTGGGGACAACAGACTTGATCCCCAGCCCACAACAATCAGCAGAAAGATTCCTGGAAGATTTGACTGGATTTTAGACTATCCCCATCACGAAGTGCTTGATCCTGCAAGGTGTGAATCCTGCTTTTGTGATAAAAAACTTTTTTTGATTCATTGAGCAGTTTTGCACTTGGAGCTCGATCCAAAGCCTGCTGAAATTAATAAGAAGCTTTCAGTTGACCTTAACAGGCTTCAGATTATACTTTATGTGAAAACCAGCTCGCTGACTTAACCAAGGAATATTTATAAAGTAAAAGCTGAAGGAAACTTATAAAAGAAAAATCTTTCATTTCATGTCGTATCATTTTTAGTGCCAAAAATATAACAAAAAAGTCCTGCAACATTTTTCTCTTTATCATCTTCTTTACAGGCTTCCTGAACCTCATCTAAGAGGTGCTCTAGGTAAAAAGTATTATCATTTTGATGAGTGCCAGCCCTTTGACATGAGGAAGAGTCTTTTATTCTCTGACAATGTCCCTGCCAAGCTAAGTAGGAGATGGAGGCAGAAAGCTTTGGGGAAACCCTGATGCTGATGAATCAGGGCTCCCTGCTGAGAAGCAGCCTGATGACATCTACCATCTAAACAGTTTAGTACCTTTTCAGCAGGCATCAGAATCAGGTTTGCTTTTTTTGTAAGGTTTTTAAAGGCTGAAGGCTGAACCTGCCTCTTCACAGAAGAAATTAAATCGATTTCCCATGCACAGCTCTTTCTTCATGTATTTTCACTCCAAAACCTTTGAGCATATCAACTTTTGTTTCCTTGTTCAAGGCATAATGCAGCAAACCATCCTCTTGCACTGCCAGTGGCGGTGGGTGGAGTAGCAAAGATGTAGGCATCACATTCGCAGGAGCTGGGGGCTTGCAAAGCTCGCCAAGACTACGTGGGCCTCCAAGAGTAAGGCAGAAAACTCACTTTTGATCAAGCACTTCTGTGAATCATAGAATGGCCTAAGCTGGAAGGGACCTTAGAGATCATTTTATCCAGCCTCCCTGTCGCCAGGGACGCCACCTCTGGACTAGATCAGGCAACACACGGGGACCGAATGGGAATCGAACCCACAACCTTAGCGTTGCCAGCACTATGCTCAACTGACTGAGCTAACCAGCCCCTGGTGCTTTATGTTTCAAATTAACTGGAAATACTTTAAGGATGACCGTCTCCTTAATTTTGGGTTAGTTTTCCACATTGTATAGATATTGATGACATCCGGAATAGCAGAGGACTAATGACAGTAGTGGAAAATATTAGTCAATATGCAAAAACATCAACAACCCCAAATGCCATTTAGTTTGATTTGTCACTTTGATTTTGGTTAGTTACATTTTTTTTTTTGTGTTCAGCTCTATCCCTATCTAAAATTAAGTGCAGCAGCTGTTTATGACAGATTATTTGTATGAATGTAGACCCTGAAAGCCTTTACATCAAACTGAGGATCCACTATGCCAGGCACTGAATAAACTTGCTTTCCTATTAGAAAAAACTTATATGCAAAGTCTAGCCAGAGAGATAATTAGTTTCCATTCTGCGTGTGCATTGTCTTTGCATATTGTTACCAGATAACATAAATAACAATGTGTTCTTTATTTTTCCCTATGATAAGTGAGACGTTGTCCCAGCCTGAAAGGTTTACACTATAAATAGATGTCAAACCTTGATATGGGAAGCAGAGATACAAGAAATTGAAGTGAACTCTCCCAAATATAAAAACATCCCTGCCACATATCTAAAATATGTGGAAAAATTACTTTTCTGTGCACCGGTAATTGGAAATAACTAAACTTCTGGTCAACAAGAAATAACTATTTGAAAAAGTCAGAAACCTAGATCTGTCCTCGTGTCTGGCCTCACATCTGGCCTGAGTGCCTGGGGTGCAGACTGCCTCTTGGTAGGGCTTGGTTTCGTCCCAAGAAATGTGACATTTGCTTTGGCCTGTCAAGCTGAGTGCATATTAGAGTTTGTTATTAAATATTTTGGCTGCTCTATTTGTGTTTCTTGTTTTATCTCCAGTTCGGTAACATGTCGCCTATACTGTATTATTACTGACTTTAAACCACACAACAAGATCAAGCCTTGAAAGAACAGTTTCTTTTTGGAAAGCGGAAAATTGGCAGGAGAAATCACTTCTGCTTTCAGAGGCAATGGCAGAAGCAGATGCTGAGTGCATATTGTGCAAGGATGGCGAAGCAGAAGCAATTGGAAGAGAAACTAATATAGAGATCACACATAATCTGCGGAATTTAAGCAGCAAGATATATACACTGTCCTGCTCCTGCTCAAAGCACAAACCGAAGCAGACAAGCTGAAGGAAGGAAGGGAACAAGCTGAATGCTTTAATCACTTAGTATGAGGAAAGCTTGCTCTATAGGTGCCAAAAATGTGGATATTTAGAAAGTAGAAAATTGATTACGAAGAGATAAGAGTGTGCTAGCTTAAAAAAAGGCAACTTGGATACAAATGAAACAGAGGAATAGCTAGTATGAAATTGTTGTGGTGTGGAGAAGAATTTGCACAAGGTAACGAATCAAAACTTCAAAGTCAAGGACAAAAACAAGGAAAGAAGAGACCAATTCCAGCCATCAAGAAAAGCTCATTAGAAGAGATTGACTATATACATCAGAATTTTTAAATCTGAGGGTTCGGGCTTAGTGAGCACTTGGGTGTCTGGACTTCAGAGAGTTATTAGATCTTCTGAAAGGTTGAGGCAAAGCCACTGTGTCTAGGCATCTGCTTTTCCTCTCGTTAGCAATACTACAAAGTACAAACAATTCCATCTGCGATGAAGGAGATGTATCTGACCCACTATTTGGTACTTTCTCCTGGTTTATTTTAGCTGACGGGATTCCCACAAAGGAGTGATGATAACCTCAACTCCTGGAGGAGATCTTTCTCCTGGTTTATTTTAGCTGACGGGATTTCCACAAAGGAGTGATGCTAACCTCAACTCCTGGAGGAGACAGCAGCTCATACCAGTAGTTACACCACCTCTGCAGTCTCAGCTCTATAGCTGCTCCAAGGTGGTGTCTGTGATGGTATTAACTATGACCTAGAATGACAAGCACAACCTTATCTCTAAAAAAATAACTGCAAATATCTGCTCTGAATACGCTCATCCCAATTAGCAGCTTCCTAGTTGGAAGCACAGAAGACTGACCATGGGATGGTCCCTCTAACCAAACCTCGTGTCCTAACTCAGCGTCCGTATCCAGTGGGAATCATCAAAGTTGCCAGATGTGGAGGAGATTGTTGCACCTTGGATCAGCTTCAGGCAAACTTTTAGATACCCGTGAAATAGGGTTATTCTACATGAGAACATGAACATGGCTACAGAAGCTCATTAAGTCTCAGAGTCCAGAGCTGAGGTTGCTGATATTCCAGTGTACTAAGACAGGAAGGAAAAGGGAGGGCAAAATGTTTGTCCACGCAACACTGATGATTGCCCACACTGTATTTTCTTTTGAACATGCTTTCAAAAGCTTTTTTCTACACACCCTAAATCCTTAAATTCTAACTAAAGGTATCAGTGTTTAAAATACTATGAGAGTAACAACTGCAGAACGACACCCTATGACTAAGTTACAGGTGTAGCAAAGTCCTGTAACCTTGTAAACATAGGAGCTTGAAAAAGTCACATATAAAATGTTTTTCTCATAGTTTATAATAATCCTTCTAGGAGCTTGAAAACCGTTTGCAAACCAAATATTCATTAACTAATGTTTGTACAGTGCTTTGAATATGTAAAGAACTAAATAGGTGCTAATTATAATTACTTATTATCATCAGACTCTTTCCTGTCTTTGTTCTGTGTGACTGTGTCTGTGAGGAGGCACAGAGGTTGCTGCCCTGGAAGCATCTTCACCTCTTATAAGACCGAGTTAAAAGCAAAAGAGAGCAAAAAAGAGAAGAATAACCAGGATAGGCTTGAAGAAGGGTGAGAGAGGTAACAAAGATGTAGAGTGTGATAGCTTCACTTGGGCATTTTCTTATATTTGTGCTTACAAGCCTTATCTGATGCTGGAGTCCTTTTAAAACGGCTTAGCCATGACACACATAGAACCATAGAATCATAGAACAATTCAGGTTGGAAAAGACCCTTGAGATCATTGAGTCCAACCATTAAGGGCCTCTCCTCCTCCTCTCATTGCCAGCCCTGCTCCATACAGCTCTTTCTGCATTTTCTTGTTTCTTCTGCAGCCCCTACCTCCCCAAGGGATTCAGCATTTTGCTCCCACTATGGAAAATTAAACTTTCCCCAACAACGTTGTCTGGCAGCCCTGACTCAGGCTGCTGCCAGCACACCCCACTCTGCGACTCCTTCCTTCTTCCCTTCCCCAAACTTGACTGCTTCTCGCTTTCTCTGTGCTTTTCCTGGCACGAGTTTAACGAGCTAAAAGCCATGTTTTTAATTTGAATGTGTGGACACACGCTTAAAGAGGCCAGACTGGCAGGGCTGGAAAACAAAGCCTTCCATGGGTTTGCAGAATGGGGAGAGGGCGGAGAGCTTTTCCCACACACCAGGCAAGAACGGCGAGGTAGTTTTGGGAGGAGAAGGGAGTTTTCTGGGTTTTCCTTGTCTGTAAAGAGATGTTGTAGTTGTCAGCAGAATGTTAAACAGCCCTGCCCTGTGCATGCATCTGTACAGCGCCTTCTTTCTGGCGTGTCTAGCATGAAGTGATTCAAGAGCGATACTTTCTATAAATAACTTCCAAAAGGAGCTGCTAATTATTAATGCAGAGAATTCCAAAAGAGAAAGAAAACAGCGTTTCACAGCGAGAACTTTTAATGAGAGTGCCATTAAGGTAACGGGTCTGCAAACCTCAAAGTGAATTGTAAGGCAACCTTTCTGTTTCTTCCCTTTTTCTCCTGAAATCACAACTGCCTTTTGGGATGCATCTCCCCAAACCATGGTCCATCACTGCCCAGGTGAACCAGAAGGATGGTAGCACCTCTTGGCCCGCCGGTGACACGTGACAGTTTTTTACTGTCCTTTTTTTAGATGGCAAGTCCACCTTGTGCTATGGGAGCTCAGTGTTGGGTTCGAATTTTGACTTATATACAGATTTGCAGTTCAGACCAGAGGACCTCAACATTCCTATGTGCAGTTCTAAACAGCCTTCTTATAAACTGCAAAATTGTTCAGAAAAAAAAAATGTACTACCAACAAACACATTTTGTTGAAACCTAGTGCAAACACAATTGTGCTTAAAAAAAAATGAGAAATTTACTGTCTAATCAAAATCAGATTTATGGTATTATACAACATTAAATATTTGTATTGTGGACTTTTCCTTAAATACTTGTATCTTTTCAATGAAAACAGAAATTTATCAAGGTTAATTTTAAGCACAATCATACTTTTAAAGTCGAGCATTATGATCCCGTCACCTTTAGGGATTTAACATCCCTAAAATGTGCAGAGGTTAAAATCTGTTTATGACATTAACTCAAGATTGAGGAGAAAACAAAAAAAAAGAGATTGTGGGGGAAAATAAACTGTGTACACACAGACTGGTGCTATATGAAATTAAATAATATGAGTCCATGGTATTCTGATAGTCTGGAGTGTTGTCTCACCCCAAGTCTCTCTGGTTCTTTACCCCTCATCTTAAAGGGTAGATTATTATCCTTCCTTGTCCTTAATCTCAAACCCTTGAGCCTTTTCAGTTAAATTGTCTCCCTCCACATCGATGTGGAAATGGGGGTGGCCGGAGGAGTGAGCTGGAGACCACGTGGTTTTTTGTCCTGGTCAGCATGAATCACGACACCTGTTTTACCATAGCTTTAGAATTTCCATAATGGGCAGTAGGAAATGGCTTTATGTCCCATATACTTTATACTTGCTTTATTTGCAAGATACTTGTTATTACCCTATTTTCTTGTAGGTGGGTGAGTATTGAATATTTTGCAGACATAAGGTCCCTGCCAGTTGCTGATTTTTGTCAGTTTTGTAGCGTCAAAATTTCTTTATGACTTCCAATGTTCTTGTGAGACCTTGTTGAGTTAAAAAAAGCTTTCACCTCTTAGAGAGTGATTTCTATTATTAATATTTCTGAGGTCTGAGGATTATGAACCTTCTCTCACTGCAGTATTAAACAAATATTTTAAGAAGCATGGTGCTTTCGCCAACCAGAACGTAAGCTGATGAATGGCTTAATCTGACCCCAGATGGGGCAAGTTATTAAAATAGAAGTCACATTTGTTTAGAAGGGAATGATGTAACAGAGAGTAAATGAATGGAGGAGATCTGGAAAATCTGGAGGGAAGGCTTTCCTTTTAGATAAATGTATAGTAAGGGAAAGGATGAAACCCTCGGATGTTAGCCCTAAAACCTGAAATATTTCCTTGACAACTGAGAAGTCCTATTCAGGATAAAGAAGGCGCTAAAATATGTAGTGACATGTCAACTCTCCTATTTTTTCTTAAGAACTCAGATGTTTCTCTAGCAGCTGGATGATGTTTTTGCCATATTGGCAGGTGAGTCCAGAGAAAAAAACCCAATGCTGTTGTGTACAGTCCATGTGTGGTTTTGTCACTCCCAGGACAGTTTTTTTTGGGCAGTGAAGATGCCAGCCTTCTGCCAGAGGCTTCATCGTGTGCTTTTTGACTACTGGACTAACAAGCAGCAATAATTAAAGGAAAAAGGTCTTGGGAGAAAAAGTCTTGAAGGGAAATTTAGAAAGGATAAGAGATATACAAGAAAGAAAAATGAAATAATGGGCAATGTCTTTGTCTTGCAACGCATAATAAAGCGACAAAGAAATACAGCAGGTCATCGCGGTATGTTACCAGAGGAATTGAATCTATATCAAAGAAAAGGAAGCTTTGTTGCTGGTGCAGTTTTACGTACGGTATGTTTTGACTTGGTCATCAGAGTGTATGTTGTGGATAATATGATGCTTTTGAAAAAGAGCAATTTTAGCAGAGAAACAGTATGGCAGGGATCCTGCTTATGAAGGAAAGGCTAAGAAAATTAATTTCATCTTCATTGCCAATGAGAAAAAACCTGAAGAAATCATAATAACTTAATTAAGTGGTTATAAATAAACAATGAGGAAAGCGAATATGATCAGCACTCACATTCTTATCACATTGGCACCAAAACTCCAGCGGGAAAAATGCCTTCCATACATGCACCTGAAGCGGCACGAGGAGAATATGAAAAATTCAGAGCAACTGAATTGAAAGCATTTATCTTTCTGTGTGGACACTTTTACAATTATTACAGAGTGAGTCTTTGTGTTCCCTTCCAAAACTGAAAAAGAGCTTTTTACATAATCCTCACAGTTAGGGCCAAATTAGTCTTGTGCCCAAATCAGAATCATCTAAAAGGAAGTAAGAAAATCAGACCTCTTTGAAGTAAGAGCTCGTTGACATATTACTGATTTTTTTTTTCCTGAACCTTTGTGGATGCTATTGCATCAGCAATAGCATGCCAAGATATAGACATGCCAAGAAGGATACAATTGGAACATAAATAGCTTAAGTTTAGGGGGAAAAAAAAGAGAAATACCTCAGTTTTGCAGGTGGAAATGATGCTGAGTCTCAAGACTGATGTTACATTACGTGGTGCAGGAGAGGGGCTCCAGGAGCTCATCAAGAGCAAAAGCTCCTGTTTAATCTCTGAGCTTCATCAGCTGTTTCCAACCAAGACTCGCAACAAACACTTTTCCATGTGAAAACCATGCTCTCGCCTTGTTGAGGCTCCAGATTTGATAGGCAGGGGCTGAGGAGGAGATCACAAAGGCCACAGGGATGGCTGACCCTGGTGGTGGGTTGGAGAAAACCACCAGCTGGGAAAGCTCCGGGAGAGAATTGGAAAGGTTATCACAAGACAAAAATCACACGCAAAGGATGAGAGCAAAGAGATCAAATGTGTACCTCACCCCTGCTTAGCAACATGGGGGTTTCTCCATCCAGGAGAACTGTTATCGCTGCACAGACAGCACTTTCCATCCTTCTCGTAAGGGAGTTCAAAAGGAACAGCTGTAAAACCAGAAGACGGGGCTGAAATGTATTGTTCAGATTAGAGAATGAATGTGAAGCGCGCCTGTAGTTGCAGGAGTAGTTTCATCTGCACTTTAAAGGAAAAGTTACATACTGAGCTACTGAATTTAGTTACTGATTGCAGAAAAAAGCAATTACTCTAAGTATGCAACCTTCTTCTCTGGCTCCTCTCAGAACTGACCAGTCCAAGTGTATTGAGCCTTAGGATAAGAAATTACGTCCTTCCTTTGGAAGAGATGAAATACCTCACATGCAGTCATTTTTGTGCCTTTAAAGTGTTAGTTAACAATTAAAAGAAGCCCATGTCTACTTATTTTCTCTACTTCTACAGGATTAAAAAGATAGCTTGGGGACTCACATAAAATTCCACTCAGTTGCTCCTTGGCAAGAAAAAAAAAAAAGAAAGAAACTCTATTAATTGATTAAATTTAATCTAAAATTCATGCAGAAGAAAGTAGATTGTTCGCTAGATGAGGTGCTATTTCTGAAGACCAGAAGCCTCTAGCAAAAACGAGTAGCTGCAGCTCAGCTCATCTTTATTTCATTGAGCTCTGGCTGGACCGTTTTACTGCTCACTTTTAGTTGTACGAGCTAATCCTTATCATTGTATGTTAGTTCTCAACAAAATTTTGGTTTTGTAAAGTAAATTGTACTTTCCTAATCTGTCAGCTGACTGTCACGAGCTTTCATTCACACCTCTAAATACCATTTATTTATGGTTTTACCCTTAGGTAAAGAATCAGAAGTGATGAGGTGGTCACTTGCCTTTTGATTTTTAAAGCACCATCCTCAGCACTGTCAGCTGATGTTTTGATGAGGGTGTATGTGAGGTCACCACAAACATGGTTGCAGACTTTTGAGGTGTTATTTGGATTTCCTGTTACGGCTGCATACATGAAGTCCACAGGTGCTACTGTTGGGTTTAGCTGATTGTCTTTTAAGAAAATAAAAAATAATAATAATAAAAAAATTTTATTTTTACCCTCAATCTTGGATAAGCCTGAATCTCACTGCACGCCCAGGCAGGAACTATATCCAGTCCTTGCTAGGTCATGCCAACAACATGCTTGCTCCAAGGTAGCTGGGCAGGGTCCTAGGACACGTCACTTTGTCTCTTCTACCCAAGTTCATCCCGAGCACGCAGTAATAGAGGAAAAACTTAACAGATGGTCTTTTTCTTGGCCCTGTGCTGTGAACGAAGCTCACAGCGCCCTGTTCCCACAGCACGGTGGGGATTTAGCCCACCTTGGCACTAGATGCACCTCCACAGTTTGTAGGCGCATATTGTTGGTGACACAGCAGTCACACAACACTGCTGCCTCCGTGATTCACAACTTTGGTGGGGACAGCAAGAAGTTAGAACATTAAGTTGTGGTACTCTTTCTAGAGTTAGCATGTTTCTTCAGCACAAGGAGAAACAAAACATACACACATGAGATGGACTTAGAAGTAGGAGAATGAACAGAAAAGCAGATATGGAAGCTCCAGGCAATTGTTTTTCCTGATTACTATTAATCAGCTGTTTGCCCTTGTAAGCTCAAGCAGCTCAATGACACTGCCTTTACTGAACCTTGCTCCTTGTACTTCATGAAGTCACATCAAATAGGATATATTTTTTCCTATTTTGTTTCTCAGTTAGTCACATATAGTAGTGAAGCAGAAAAACTTTGAGGATCTTCCACAAAACAAATGCCGGTTCTCCTCAGCTACCACAGAACTTGCTTGGAGTGACCTGCTGAGGTGTCCACCTGGATGGTTTCAAGATGTGAGATGCGACTCAGAAAAACAAATGTATTTCCAGTAGGTTAAACTCATTGTGAAAGTGGTTTATACCACTTGAAAACACCAATTTTAGTAACAATGACTTGACAAACTACCCAACAGTAGCAAGTCCCAAACATTTCTGCAGAAAAATTAAAAACCTGCCTAGTCAGGGTAAGAGCACTGATCATCACCAGTGTATTTTTTCTGAAAAATCTGTGAAAAGACAATCTGTCTCTCACTGACTTCCAGTTAGTGGTCTTAAAAGCAATAGGACAGTGGAAAGGGAAGGAAAATTAACCTTTCTGCAGTACTATGTGTTATTTTTACAGATGTTATAAGTTTTGAAAGTGTACAATAATATTAATTTTTAAAAAGTGTATCCTCATTCCTGGATGATAAAAACATAAATTTATGATAACTAATTAAAGAAGATAAGGACTTGTGAAAACTGCAGCATGTCAGATGAGTCAAGGCTACTTCCATTAAAGCCAGTGAGTCACATGGACAATGGAGCTATGAAAATGATCGGGAATATGCTTCATCCATTCAGAAACAATTTTTTTTTGTTTTTTGAACAGTTTAAACACATGACACCATTAATACAAGTCTGACTATTCCTCCAAATGGAAGCTGACAGAACAGGAAGGCAATTGGAAAGGAAAACAGTGCCTGCCAGCCTCCACTATTCTACAAACCATCTACACCTCACCCAAGTCGTATTCCTCAGCATTTGGGTCGATTTTTCTCCTGTGATTACCCAGCATAAGTTGAGAGCAAACCCATTGACTTCAAAGTCTTGGGCTACGTTGGAGTGAGCATCTCTGGCAGCTTTGACCAGATTCCCATTTTCCACAGGCTACACAAACGATTTCTTCCCAAATTCCCAATCTGCTCTCGCTCCCCTCTTAGCACAGCTCTAAGGCTTCTGCCAGACAACAGAAACAATGACGGAGATTAGATTTAGATTAGTGTACTTTGTCTTGAGCAGAAGAAAATACATTGAGATGGTCTTTTCCTTTTGGCTGCCCAGCAAATTCCATTTATTTTGCTTTTAGAGAGACCGCGAAAGTAATTTCAGGTTGCTGATACTATTCTTTGTTGTGCTGTTAGAAAGGGAATGTATTGACATGTGCAAACAAAGAAGGAATGAGCTGCCTGATACTCCCATCACAACCCCACACCTCTTTCCTGCTGGATATTATCCTGTTCTCTCTTCTCAATTGTATATATTTGAGCGTTCTCATGTTTGATATCTAAATTAAAAATGAAATAGAGAAAATTTCAGTATTGGCAAATAGTATTAATTCCAAGGGAATTAATAATGCTTACACGGGGTTTTCTCTCACTACCCTCCAAGCATCACAAACTGACTTAAATGCAACTTTTTTTGTATTAAAGTGCAAGGGAAGGTGTGTTTTAATCCAAATAGACCCTTGTCTCCATGTTTTTGACCGGCGACTCCTAAAACTGTTCACGTAAAATGATCATTTTGTACTTTTCCACTTGAATGACTACAGAGCAAGTACATGCTTTAGTTAAGAAAAAAAAAAAAAGGGGGAAAAAAGCGCTCATATACGGCACAATTTCTCCAAGTTGGTTTCCATCAACTGGCAAACAGACCTGTTATTATTTTTTCAATGTAAGTCCTAAATACTAGTGTAAACAGTAACAATCTATGGTGTCTCAGTCAGAAAAAAAGGGTAAATGAATTGGAAATGGGCTACTATCAAAATATCAAAATTAGAGATCAGCCCAGGAGCCAGACACATAGAGAGTAAGGTTTAAAACTTGCAAAACTTGTTCAACCCCACAGACATAAAAATTCATCAGGTATCACTTCACCTATATTCAAAAATGATATCCACAGTACTTTTGAAAAGGAAACTAGTTTATTGAATTTCGTATAAATATTAGAGCACAGATTATGTACATATTTAGAGATTTTTCACTTGGCTACTGCTGTGATTTTTGATGTGGCAGTAAAAATACAAAATGTATAACTACCTTGTAAAAATATTAACTTACCATGACCAAAAAAGTATATCATATTTCTGTGAAATATTTGTCACAATGATTGTGTGAACTAAGAGTATATAATCTTCCAGCAGGCTGTGCCATAAACACCAAAATTGCATGTAAGTGCTGCACGTGCAATTACATGTAGCTCTTGACTCCATGACTTCCATGGATCTGACAATTTATTTATCTGGTTTTTTTTCCCCTTGAGGTTTAACACGGGAAAATGAGTGCTTTGCTTTGGATGACTTGTGCTTAATCTGAAAGGTTGTGTTAGGTAGAATTGCAGAAATAAAACAGCTTCCCACCATATTTCCACCCCTTCGGTGGCTGCACTTTAGTGATAGCTGAGATTTCTATAAAATAATAAATAATACCTTACAATTCCGTGGCACTCCTCAACACCAGACCTGAATGCTCTTTACAACCAGCACAGAAGTATTATTATATACGTTTCACCCATGGGAAAATTCAGACTAAAAATCCCAGATCTTTATTTATGAACTAATTAGCCTGAATGATTCATTATGTACAGAAATTTACACACAAATATATATAAATACTATAAATATTTTAGTCAAGACATTTTGTGTTGGTTTTGCACAATACCCATTCCAATTTGCAGCAGTATCCCTGGGAAATCCTGACTATAGTACGAGCTTTTATTTGGATTCTTATGCTCCAAAGACAATGTTGTATAGAACTAATCCATAATATTGCACATGGACAAAAGAAAACCAGCCATCATCCCCACGGCTCTACAGCTGTGGTATCAAATATTATTTACAAGATGCTTTTCCTTTTCCATTTCCCACCATAGGTGAACTGAATTATCACGGTGATGCCTCTAATGCTTAATTTCAGGATGCAGGTGTTTGTTTTCAGGAGCTCACTTATTAAGGTCACCATCCTGAAGTTGAAAGTGAGACTTAAAACATTTCCCACACACACTTTTTTTTTCCTTTTCCCCTCTTTTTCATTGCAAAGTCTTATTCCTCACGAGATCATCCCATTTGGGAGGTGTCTGATTCACTAGAAATGATAGCCCCTTGCTTGAAAGGGAAGCACGCAGGCAAGGTGAAAAAAGGGAAAAAGAAAAAAGAAGGTGTGTAAAGCATAGTTGCTTTTATTTTAATTAATTGCTGTAAAAAATTATGTAGAACATAAAGAGTGAAGCAATCTAATGTGCTAGAATTAATAGATACAATCAGATAATTACTGCATTTTAATGAATATTAGAATATGAAATATTCAGGCCTTGAAGTTCACTATTTCTTTCATTCTCTTCCAACATTTTAATTTTTACTGTGTGTAAACTCAGTGAAATGCATTCAAGCGCGGAAAGCCGGCAGCTGGATTTGCAATATCACCCTGGCCCTATCTGAAATCTCATAGAAAGCCGAGGTGAGAGTTTACGAGTTACATGAATTTGTACTCGTGTCTGCAGAGCTGCCAGTTCCTCTTTTTATGACAGAGTAAACGTTTGCCTCGGATCCTGAACCACCAAGATATTGAAATCCAGGTCACTAAACTCAAGTCATGGGGACACCTGGAAAAACAATATAAAAAAAAGCTAATGCTGCTCTTCTTCCCACAAACATCCTCTCACTCGACTGCCCCCAGACGTGTTCGTGCAGGTCAGGTCATCGCGGCAAGAGCTCATGGCTCTTCTCTTGGCCGCACCATCACTATGTTGAGGGAGCTCTGAATCCCTCTTGAGTCTGCTTTGGCCTGTGCCCCAGCGCTCAGGAGGGCTTTCGTACAATTTTTCTGGTGATTCTTCAAAAACTTTAACCCTGAGTCTTATTGAGGCCCTAACCAGTCTTCCTTGCTGGTGCAAAAACTCTTTGCGTAATTATTTTTCAACTCTATATCCAAAAGGCCCTGTAATGATTTTACACAGCTGAGTGTTGGTCTTTCTTAATAGATTTCTGAAAATAAAAATTATCTGCAGAAAAAAGATAGCGAGTTCTCTGTGTATAACTGTGCCGTCGTTTTCTCCTTTATGAATTTGCATTAGTAATTAACAGCACTATGTATTTAAACTACTTAAACAGTGAATATCTATGGTTACTCACTTCTGAGTAAGCAACTTCAAGGTTTTATTAACTTATAATTAACAAATTAGTTTTACCTGTTATTTTTTTTCCAACCAATTTACCACTGAATAATTCATGAATACCAGAATAGCTAGGAATAATCTCAGGTATTGTTTGAGTTTAGCTCTGCCATCTGGGTGTCAACCGTTGTGTTGGCAGAGTGCGGTGGTGGTGACACGGGTCAGAATTGAAGGGTCATAGAGTATCTCAAGTTGGAAGGGACCACAAACCATCTTTCTCCCAGCCCTTCTTAACTATGAAATATTTCTTTCAGCATCACTTGATACCGTATCAGTCACACCATCCTGTAAAGTGGCGTGAGCGACAAGCCAAGTTAATTACCATAAGGGAAATACTGAAGAACTGGTCATTGATTTGCTATCTGTAACCTGTTTATAAAATCCCATGACCCCTACACTATTTTTGACAGCTACGACATCCCTGTTTTAATAAATCACCTTTTAAAAAAAAAAAAGAATTACAAAGGAAGATGAATATTGGTGTTTGATGAATGCTTAATTGCACGTGGGTAAGATCTGGCAAGACCAGCAGTGAAATTCCTAGGACGGACCCACCTTCCACCCACCTCTTTTCTCTGGATAGAGTATCAAGCATCCAGAAATATACTGATTCTTTCTGAAAATTATTACAATCACTGTCTCCCATGACAGCAAGAATTGATGGATTGTGAATAACAACTGTGTAGATGGAAAAAGCGTAGGGAGAAAAAAAAAAGGTTGAAATTACTGATACTGTCTTATCTGGGCGCTAAACATTGACCTCACGCAGAGATAAACCAATAAGACGTTAAAACTGTGGAGCAATTTATGTGGAAAAGGATCTCTGGAGGTCATCTGGTCCAACCCCAGTACTCAGAAAGACTGCTATTAAAAGTGGCTCTAGTCTGGCCATGAACAAGAGGTCTGAATTCTGAACATCTTCAATTACAGAGTTTCTACAGCCTCTCTGGACAACCTGCTCCAGCATCTTATTATCCTTGATGTGATTTTATTTTTTTTTCCCCCTAAAGGTTAATGAGAACTCCCCTTGCTGAGGCTTGTGTTGGCTCTGGTTTGGTAGTGTGCCTCTGAGAAATAAATCTGACCTTGTCTTCTCTAATGTCACTCATTAGGCAGCAGCTTCTGGGACAAACATGGGTTGCCTTCTGCAAGAAGCTCCTCAGATCCCCACTCTGCCGTTAAATTAGGGCAGTTGGCAGCTGTCACCAAGGGCAGGTGCCCATTCCAGATGACTGAAAAGTGACCACTGGTTATTCTGTGCAGAATCACTGCAATGCAAGTGGCAGGTTTTCTGTTAAAAGGGATAGAAAAGAAAAAGAGCCCATAAAGACAAGATTTTTCTCAAATATTTAATATTTGAGAAATTAGAATGCAATTCTAAAAAGAAAAAGAATTAGAGAAAAAAATATAAAAAACCTTTTATGCTTTCAGAAACTTGAATAATTCTCACTGACATTTTTGATTACTATCTCAACTTTTCTTATCTGAACTTTGCACCCTTGAAAAATTTGATAAACCGAGTTTGGCAATTTTACTTCAGCAAGAGGGAGCTTGTGTCATAACACAGTGTTATATAACGATTAAAACCTGGGAAAATACATGGAATCTGGAAAGAGCCCAGATTTCAGCTGCATCCTTGGAGCTTATCTATAACAAACACATAGCTGTAATAAAAATGAACTGGATGGGAATGTGTGAGTAAGCTCTTCAGATGTAGCAAACTGACTTGTGAAAAGAGGAAAATACAGTGGTGCTCATGAAACAGTGCTTTCTTCTGTTCGTAACTTTAATGCTTGGTAGAGGAGATGGAAAGCTACTGACACAAATGTATTCCCAGCATTGTAATTTAAATAACACATCTGCACCGCAAGACTGTATCTACATAGACATAACCAGCACCATTGCTTTTCTGATATCAGTCATAGGGAATGAAAAGGACTGGGCTGAAAGCATCATTTATTTTCTTTAAAACTGAAGAATGAGGGGCTATTTATGCGGCAAGAACTATGCAAGAGATGTCTTGGGAAAGGAAGTTGCCTCTGAGCGAAATTCTCATTGAAGCTGATAGCGGATTGTTTTGATTTGGAGAACATTTGTGTTCTGGTACTCCCTGGCTCCCTCCTGCCTGGTCTAGTCCACTGAAAGGACCGGGCAGCCCTGCCCTGAAGGAAGCATCTCTTCACAGCAGAGCTCATCCCTTTGTCCTGTGCTTGCAGCTGATCTCCCGCGCCAACACGTCTGTCTGGTGACTTCTTCAGTTACTGTAATCAGACATCATGTTTTGCTTATTTACTGTGAAGCTTTTGAGCCTTGTTTTCTTTGCCCTAATTGAATGGCATACTGCATGTTCAGTTAATAGCTAGGAGTGCCCAGAGCATATGACGGGCAGTTATTACACTTGTATAAATTTAAACAAATAAACACATAATTAAATGCAAAAACAATGGCCTGTAGTAAGGCTTTTTTTCATTTTCTTATATATGTGACTGCAGAGAGAGTAGAATCAGACAGATGATTGCGCATCTCCTCATTTAAAAACGTTGTCATGTTACTTTGACTATTCTAGAAAGTGGATACTAAAGGATCTGAGAGGGAAATGGAAAGAGCAAGGCAGAGATTCTGGGAAAAAAAAAATCCACCAAAACCTCTGAAATGATGCACTGTGTTATAGTAGAAGTAAGCTACTTTTAATGATCCTTATTCTTACAGTATGCTGAGGGCAGGGAAACACTGTTCCATTCTAGAGTACTGGATTTTGCTGAACTCTAAGTTTAGGAGGTTAATCCAAAATAACAATCCACGATCTCTCACTGAACTGCTGCTTATTCTGGGGCTGACCAAACCTGGAGTGCCTTGGCAGCCTTGGGAAAGGTTTGCTTTTTGGCATCTCCAGGAATGCTTTAGTCTTTAAGAGTCTCCACTCATGCTCATGCACGAGTTCTGTCAAAGCGCAGCTGAGCGAGGACATCTGACAGGTCTTCATGACCTCGACGCCCATAGCTTGGGTTATCACTTGACTGGAGCCCACACAAGACGCACAAGTTTCAGCTACCTGTTACAGCCACAGAAAATATGTGGTCTCTGTGACCAGAGCCCTCATGGATAGGCTCGTGCACCCATTGCCGAGCGATTGCATCGGAAGGGATCCCTGGAAGTCAAAGCTCAAAGCCCTTCTCCAGAGCTCTAGTGCCTCCGAGTCCATCTCATAAACCTCACAACAGCAGCAGGAGGAGGAAGGACTAAACATTTCAAAACGTCTACAAGACACTTGAAAATTGTCCCCTTCAGAAGATTTGGCCCAGTTCATGGAAAGGGTCTGTGGCAGATCTAGGACTCTCTCTAGCCACTCAAGACCAAGTATGAAACATTATCTTCCCGGATACTCCAAGGATTTTGTGGTGCAACACATGCATGTAACCAGAAGTTCTGCTTTCAGATTTAACCATTTTACCATTCCTTATGGACTTCAATATCAGATTACTTGCAACAGTGTTTTTATCAATAAATTTGGATTATGACAGCTCCAATTAGAGCAGAAGAGTGTGGCCATGTTTTCCTTAATTGTTTTCATCCAGTTTTCTCGCTACTGCAACAAGCAGGTATGAGAATCAAAAGCACTTGCTGTCCCTACTGAGCAGAGCCATAAAATTATCCCCAGGGAGCAAGAACACAGAGGGACGCAGCCTATAATTAAGAGTGGATGGCAGAAACAGAATGTGAATTCCTTTAGAAACTTTTAGGCAAAACAAACCACTACCTAATTGCCTCTTCTTGTGCTCACGAAGCCTAATAGATTCTTGAAGAAAGGAGAGGGAAACAAGTCCAATACACAGCAATTTCATCTGTCGCCCCCCATGTTAGCACAGTGCAGATAATGAACAATCCCATGTAAACTCTTTGTACGACTCCGGGGCATAAGCCAGCAGCATGAGATACTGCTTGCCAAGAAGTTCTGTAGGAGAACAAGCAGGAGACATCCAACCTGCCTGCTTGGATGGTACCAGGGCTGCAGCGAGGCGGCTCAGTAAGAGCAAACATCTTTGTTAAAGTCTTGTGGACTCAGGCTGCGACACGCTGATTTCAGTCTTTTCAAACGAGCGTGTGGATAGAGTTGCTCAGATGCATGCTCCAGTTTTGCCCATCCCAACAGTTTTGTGAGCAAGAATCACGCTTGCCTCTCTCACGGAAGTAAAAAATAAGCAAATAAATATTTGTGAGCAGCAGCCTGACGAACACGGTATTTCTGTGAACTCTTCTGCTGCTGAGTGGAAGCCTTTGCTGATTTCTGCTGCGTTCACTTTCGTTACAGAGAAAGGACTGTTGTGTGCCTGCCTTATGTTTACAACACGATCAGGTCTTAAAATCCCCCGTGCTTACTTTCTGAAGTCTTCCTTCTTTCTTTGAAGGCATGTCCCAACTACTTCCTTCCCCCACTCTGTTTCTTAGAGGAAAAAACACTACAGGGGGGGAATAAAAATAAAAAAGGGGTGAAATTATTCCAAGCCCTACCCTATAACATTACCAGGGAGGGGAGAGAATGTGACATTCTTGATGGCATCTGAAGTGGCAGCAGGAGTCCAGCCCAACCTCAATGCCAGAACCTGCTTGAACTGGTCCATCAGAGCTGAGGGAAGCTTCAAGGAGAGAAAGATGAAAGAAGATGAAGAATGTAAATGAGAAGTAGAGGTTGAGTGAAAGATCAAACAAACACGTTCAGCAGGTGTAGGGAGGGACCATGGGATTGACACTGGAGTTTTGGACTGACCCAGGCAGCTGAACGTGGGAAATTTGGTTGAAATGGTGCAGGAGCATGAAGTGGGGAATAGAAACTGCAGTGAAAGGAAGTCATCAACCAGACAACTACCTCCAGCATTTGTTTATCTATCTCTATTGCTGTTTGCCTTCTTTATTAGGATTATAAACTCAAGAGGCCGTACCGGCTCGGGAGTGACTATACTGTATTTCTCCCAGCACAGCCTCAGTTCCTGATTACAGTGCTCCTCTGGGGTGCTGCTCTAGGCAAATAATATAATAAATAATGGAAATGGACCCAGGAGGAAACTTAGATGTTAACTGTGTAGGAACAGGAAACCTGAGGCTTCATTGCTGTATAAATTTAATGTTGGGTTTAAAGCTCATGCTGTTTGACGGGTAGGTTTTTAGAAACCTGAGCAGGAATATGATGCCACTTTGAAGATGAAAAGCACCGAGATTCCCATTCTGTCTGCTGCCGCATTAGCACCAGCTCCATCTTTTCAAATGTTTCCTGCTGGTTCTCCTAGAGCACAGGAAGAAATGTTCTGGTGATTAAGCAGCAGTATCATTATAAAAGCCAAATGAATAATCATTGTGTTAATGAACTTTATCTTAGAAAAGATTAGGGTTTTTTTAATGTTAAGCCTCTTTCCGTATGAAAGAGGAAATGCACTCTCATTTCATTTAATCAACCCTGAGATGATCATGATCTATACAATTTAATTTTCTGTCTGCATGTATTCTTCCATATCTGCATATCCAGTTGCTTAAATGATGGTATCAAATCATTTTAATACATCAGAGACAATGCACTTTCCTGCTTGTATAGAGAGTGAGCGGGTTTGGCTCTGTTTTCCGGATTACTATTGCAGAATAATCTCTCTTGAAGGGATTTCAAGAGGTCAGAGAGTCCCAGGCCACTGGCTGACTGCCTTTGTGGGAAGTAGGGTATTGCCTAGCTAGTAAGTAATTACCATGAAAACCAAATAAGATTGGGCTACTACATATTGTAAAGTAAAAACCACTTCACTTGTTTAATAAAGCCAAGGGTTGGAACCACAAAACTACGGGGGAAAATGATGGTTTGGTGAGATCCCGCCCTCCAATTTGAGAGGACCACAATCACTTCTTTCCTCTGACAGGGAAGAACTAAACCTCAGTCCTCAAGTGAACAGCTCCCAGGACAAACCACTTTACAAAACGTTTTGATGTGAGGCAGTCAGCTGCCGGCTTTGACTGTTCGTGCATGTCTGGCATCTTCTTTAAGAAGAAAAAGGTGTGACAGAGGAATAATGGTGTGATGTTACTGCAATAAAAAGTGATGGGCTGTGCTCAGAACCACATCAGCCAGTGTTTTCAGCTCATTTGTGTGAAAGCTCCTCTTCAAAACATATCCTCAGCTCCTAGGAAAATCCTCATGCCTGAGAGAAGCAGAATACCATGAGGGGTCAAAAGAAGAAAGCTCTTCCCAGGAGCTCATTGTGGCTGGATGTGGCTGGTCACCTCCCTGGCTTTCTGGGAAGCCAAGCCTGTCCACACTGCCTCACTGAGAAGCACAAGGCATATCAAGATAAAAAAAAAAAAAAAAGATTTATAGATATACACATTCCAGACTAATTTTCTAAAAATGAAAAGCACGAGGTTGTAGAAGTGGTCTAAGGAAGAGAATAATCTTTTCATTGTGATAAAAATGACTGTCTGAACTTCACTGTTGTCAGGAAAGAAACCTCAAACTGCTTTTACCAGAACATAAACATCTCTGTTTCTAAAGTGGCTTTAATGTGAGAAAGTAGCTGCAGCTGGAAATTCAATATTAATTTAAGTCAATAGATAATCAATCAAACCAACACCCAGAACCACCAGATCTGGCCTTCAGAAAAGACATCAACCAATGTGCAAGTATAAATTCTGTACTGGTCACCATGGTGCCTTTCTTAGAAACATAAAGGTATAAAGGGTTTGTTAGGTCAAGGGAAACATCTGCGATTCCTTTTGGGTACTCAGAAAGAACCATTTCATAATGAGCTCACCTAACAGCAGTGGAAAACAAGGAGCACACAACATGTTTCCTTCCACACGTTCCCTCAAGTGACAAACCTGCCCCACCATCGCACCTGCTGCCTCTCTCCTTTCTGCTCCTAACGCGGCGAGACTTGAAATTGTTGAGCTGTCTTTAATTAGTATATGTTCTTCGGAAATCAGTATGCCACCTCGTTATCTGTCAATGCAGCATTGTGTTGCCATGGCATTCTTACCCATGTAACTTAAGGAACGACACGACAAACAAAGGCCACGCTTACACGGGGAAAGGGTAGCTGCACGGTCGGACTCCACAGAAGTTCTCTTTTATCAGTTCGTAATAGGTTTGGGAAATGGATAACATATGTTATAAAAAGAGAGCCAGACACCAACACATGCTAAGAAGTCCAGAGGGAAACACTCAGATAATTACAAGCTTTTTGTGGATTAATCAGCCTGCGAAAATGTTAGAGTGGTGTTAAGCACCCAAACACCCATCCAACTCCCACTGGAACACAGGGCAGGTTGTCATATCCCCAAATCACGCAGAGCAAAGCTGCTGGTTGCCTTTTCTACCAACAGAAAAGTGACCACACATGCCTTGACAGGGGCCCCAATCTGTTTGAGCAACTCCGTGGCACTAACCGCAGCAGTAGTAGCACCACGGTGCTATTTTTGCCATCCCCTCCGTGCAAAGCGCCGACAAAAAGAGGCGGCATATGGAGCCAGCGCGTTGGCACCCTGGCAAATATTGAGCCCTGCTGTGACAAAGTGTGACAAAAAAGTTTGCAAATGGCAGGATGGTCTGGCATCAACCTTTTTTATTCTACTGGGACAGGGAGGTATTACAATTGCAACTGGATAATTTTTTTTTTTTTTTAATCTCTGCATGTTAAATCTCTCAAGTAGACCATTATTAGGGAAACTGAAAGTATTCTAGAGTCCAGCTTAAAGAATGCCTTTAGAGCAAGGAAATAAAGATAGGTTCATTTGAAAGCCTTACATGATTTCTTCTGGAGTGCTTCCAAAATGAAGTGTGATGTTTGGAAGAAGACAGAAGAGTTTAATTTCTTTTTTCAAAATGCTGTATTTTAGCTTTTACATTGTGAACAGTATTTTTTTTTATTTGTTCTCTTTTTTTTTTAAAAAAGGAAATACTGTGGTTAAATAATTCTTTTAAAGGAAAAACTTCCTTTACAGACCAAGCTGACACCTCCACTCCCCACACAATTTCATTGTAAGAAATTTCTTTGGATTTCACTAAACTGATTTTCTTTTTCCTGCCAATTTTTAGTTCATGCATGAATGTTCAAATTCAATACCTTCCATTGTAATGGAGAAAAATGGACCTGGTGTCATGATTGTAGGAGGAAACCAAAACTAAAACTCATGCATACATTTCCCCCCATCCTCCTGTTTTCTCTTCCCCTTGACTCCTCGCTTGTCTTTTGTTTGCAAAGCACGCCATAAAATTATAAAGAACAAAATTTATTAAGAAAAAATGAACTGAGTTGAGAGGCATGGAAGTTATTCTTCAACAACTGCTTTCTCTGAGTTACAGAAGAAGTTCTATAGAAAAATGTGACAAACAAACAGAAAAAGCTCTCTGTGTAGGCAGATGAGGTGAGCCAAAGGTAACAAAGTCAAAATATAGACGCGAAGAAATAGAGGGGGGAAGCAAAGAGAAATCTGCCATTTTATTTTTAAACACTCTATACTCAAAGAGAAGAGCAGAGTGGGAGAAGGTATTAACCTAGAAAAGAGAACTGCTTGGGAGGAAACAAGGCAAGGGTAAATGCCATCTGTATTTGTGGTATTACCTACCTAAATAATAAAACTGGATGGGAGTTTTCAAAAGGGGGAAAAAAACCCCACAAAACAAAACAAACCCAAACATGTATTTAAGCCTTTCAAATAATTCCTAGAGTAAATTGTTTAAAGAAGAATAACGTTTAATGCCAAAAAAATACCACAAAAATATCATTAAAAAAAAAAAAGACCAAACCAAACCCCAATTTGTACTTTGGCAATCCTTATTATTTATTTTACTTTTCTTGACTAACTAACAACTTCAAGTTACTTCCTAACTACAACACCAGACTTTCGCTCTCTTTTGTCTTTGTCCTTAGAGATCTACCCAACAGTTTCCATCTGAGCATCTGATATTAACATAATTTATGGGCTGTTTATTTCTCCCCTTCCCTACCATTAATAAAAGGAGGATCACTACTTTCATCGCTACAGTTAAAATAAATCAACATGTTAATTGGGATTCAGGTGGGAATGTATAAAACAGGATGGAAAGGAGAGGATCTTTAATTTTAACTACAGCCTTTTACTTTTGGAGCAGGGATTTACTGCCAGAAGAGTGAGGTCAGAAGGCCATTATTCTTCAGAATTGTCACATTAAAGCATACCCACCCATCTCACCCAGCTGCCATTCCCCCTCATACACTCACCAAGGCTTTCACTTTGTTTTATTTTGGATATCTCTGCCTCATCCCGTGGCACACCAAGCCTAGCAACATCTGTGTTGCTAACAAACATCCTGTATCTCATCAACACGCATGTGCCTTTACTAAGACCAGATACCAACACTGGTACCATCAAGAAACATCTCCAGAGCTGTTGTAGTTCCACTTCCCTCACCACTCCCAACAGGTTTTGACTAAGTCTTTGTAAACAGAATGCTTCTCTCAGGGGTCAGGTTATTTTTTAATGTGTTTTCTCAGAAACCCCCAGTTGTACATATACCCTGGAGTCACCTCTGGGCTCTCTGAGGGACTTGGGAAGCCAACAGGTTCCTTGTTTACATAGATGTTTTCAGCAATGTGAAGTGCTCGTGGGGCCAATGTAGGAAGAGGTTTTTGGAAGCAGATGCCTTGTCGGTTTTATATTTTGCTTTTAGAGGTGGTATCAAGGAGAAATAGTTGCGAAGGAAAAAACAGTTGTCAGATGTAGACTCCACAGAGCTCGAGATGTGCATGGTCAGTCCATGTGTCCCAGTCACTTCTGCCTTTCAAACCCAAAATAAAATATGAGCTTACTGGTCATGAACCCAGCAGTGTCAGAAAAGGAGAACATAGACTGTACAAGTGAGATTTTAGCCAGCTGGTTTAGGGAGCCTGGGAAATATTTATGCATCAACAGAAGGGGGTCTTTTTATTCTTTTTAAAGCTCTGGAACATTCACTTTGGTTGTGCAAAACTGACCTGCTCTGGCTAAGTTACACCTAGATATCACATTCTTAGAGGTAAGAGCTGCATTGATGTCCCAACTCACTTCACAGCTGCACCACATCAATACAAGAGCACACTCTGGAATTAATGGCTTTATTAGCACTACCTGACTGGGTTGCATGGACAGAGGGTGCCCAGGGCGTCGCTTCTCTTCATGGAACCACTCACCTGTACCTAGTGGCCTGACTATGCCACTCATTCCCACCTCAGCATTCAGCAGGTCCCTCCTCTTCCTATTCGCCTGCTACCTTCCCAAATATAGAGTCACATTTCGGTTTACACAGAAAGTGTATTTGGGGAAATAAATAAATAAATAGTTGTATTAAGTAAGCAGTTAAAATGCACACAATCTGTAGCCTCTACTGAGTTGGTTTTTTTCCTCCCAGAAATTTTTGTCCCAGAACAAGATAAGAGAACAGGTAAAAAAATAAAATCTAGATGTGGAAAAAATAGACTGAAATTTATGCCACTCTGTTCAAGTGAACCCCATGTTTCGGTAGTGATGGAGCCAAAGCGATGTTTAACTGAAGAGTTCTACAATACTTGAAAATGGTCTCTCTTCTCCAAATTTCCCTCACGCTAACCTAACAAGTGCCTAAACAAACTATCAGACATTTTCATTTATTACACTGGTCTCATTCATTTTCATTAAAATTATAAATAATGCACAGAACCTGCTGACAGAAACCAGCATTAGATTGGAAGAGGTCAACAAAAAGCAAAGGTGGCAACTCGCAAACCAGCCATGTCCATGGTCTCGTACAAGCAGCATGTCAAGAGAGGACACTGAGAAAGCCAATAAAAGCTTAAAAAATTCAAATCCAAAACCACTTCTCCCTACACACATACGCTCTTATCTGAAAATACCAGCTGACGCGACGGTTGGACATGCAAGCGCCACCTTGCAGGGCTAGACACAAGCTAAGAGCCAGCCAGACACACTAAAACTTTCTTGCGGAGGCAGAGATGCAACCCATGCGGCAACAGCAGGTTTCCTCAGAGCAACTGCCGTGGGGTGGGAGAGAAGAGAACAGATTTCCCACGGCTGATGAGAACCGTTACTTAACCACAAATTGCCCTCGGTCTCTCCAAAGCCTACCCGGTGAAAAGCGAGATAACCACTAACCTCGGCTTAAAGACACTTGTCTTCAGGGCAGCCTAAAGACACTTGCCTCCAGGGTGAACATTTTACAAAGCATTTCAGCTCAAAGTGCATTTGCGGGTCCCTCCCAGCCCCTTTGGATCCTACCTGGCCACCGGAGGGGCTCTCCTCTGTGCTGGGGTCCCTGCAGGCAGAGCTTGGGGCTGGGAGGCATTTCCAGCACAGCCCCCACCTGCTTAAACAGAAGGTTTATGAGAAACACTTGGTTCTTGGTTGCCAAAAAGATGTAGATTAGGATTTCACACCCTCACCCCCCCTGTCATGAACAAATATTGCTCATGGAAATCAAGTGCTCATCACAAAATTACGTGAGAAATCAATATTCCTTTGATGGGAAGGGGAGATTTTATTTTCACTGGACCCTTGCTATAGATAACCATGCCTCCGCTTTGTTTCTTTGTATTGCTGAGCAACAATATAAGGGAAATTAAACTATTTCATGCAGCCTACAAGGTTATTTGCCTAAGGACTGAAAAATAGAGGCAGGAGAGACATTTTTTTTTCTTTTAGGAGATTGTCTGATTTTATTCTTGCTAGCAGATTTGCTCTACTATTTTCAGGGCAGCTTAGTGTCAGATAAAGCACACCAAAAACATATTATTTAAAACCTGTCAAAGGGAACTTGGTTATGTCTGTAGTAAGAATTTGACACACTGCTGAATCCTAAAGTTTGCTGCTGCTTCTTGAAGGGAACACAAAAGATTGTGCTTCAATGACACCAGACATCTTCCCTTTTATACTCTGGGACAGAGTAGGCAGTAGATTAATAATTCAATGCTCATTAGAAAGTACAACGTACAGTAAGCAATCAGATATCATTAGGCAAAAATATATACATGATTACGGAGTTAACAATATCTATGAATCTGTTTCAGATGAAATAACATCTTTTCAGTGTAAGGGTCAAGAATAAACAGGAGTCCTATGAAATACTCCATTTCAACACTTCTTTTTTTTTTCTTTTCTTACCCTCAGCTGTCTGTTAGAATCACTTCTCACTAGCAGCATACTGCAAGTACATCCAACATGTCCGGGCACACTCCAAGTTTCTTTTCTTGTATTAAAACCACCGAGAATATGTTTCTCCTGCAGATCCCTATATCAAATCAGTACACCTCCAGGCAAGTATATGACCACATAATTGAAGCAGTAAATTGATGACAATTAGCACATTAGCAGTGAATAGCAGCAAGTGATAGCCTTAATTGACAATGCAATGGTTAGTAATTGATGTTAATGACTCACGAGAAGAGAATAGTGACTAATAACTGCAATTTTTAGCTCTTTTCCCTGCTGTTAAGCCTTGTGCAAAGTTGGGGCAGGTGGGGATGTAAGCTGGTCAGAGAGCACACAGAATTGCCACCTCACAAACAAGAGGATTTAAGCAGGTATTTTGCGCATCACTGAGAAGCAAACACAGCTTTCTAATGCTTAATAAAACAAATTACAAATTGCTCCAGTGCCCAACTAGTCAAATAAATCTGATAGTTGTTTTTTTCTGCCACTATCACAATTTGTAATTCTCAGCCGTTTTTGGAAGAGTTCTTTGCAAGGCTGCAAACGCAGCCCCTGAGCAGCACGCACAACGATTAAGGGATGTTCTCCCCGCTCCAAAACATGTTATCGTACAAGAGAAAAAAAACAAGCACAAAACCCAACGCCTATTTAAAACTTTGAAAAGCATTGGGCTAGGTTTTCTGGACAGATGGTGGATTTTGAGCAGCCTGCCTTATCTGGGAGACCTCCTGTCACTATAAACAACTCATGGAAACTAAGACCTTGATGCCATTTACCAGGCTGGATTTTACCCAGGAGAATGGCAGGATTAGGAGCTTTATTTTCCTGTTCTGTAGGAATTTTCTTGTTTGTAAAGATATATTCCCTGCATAAAATACTTACTGTATTGAAGAAGAGGACAATTAATCATACTTTGCAGTAAAGCATATGGATAACCGTGTGGGTAGCAACAATTATCCCAAGATACCTAACTTGATGACACTGAGACATGCCTAATTATAGTCTTGGACTTCCCTTCAGTAGGTGATGTACAACTACATATACGGAATAATCCTTCCCTTAAAGATCGGTGCCAAGCTCTAACACTGTACATTTTTTGACACATAAAATGTCTTCCTTACATCAGGGGCAAAAATGCTTAAGAATGGCCTTGTTGAGAAGCTTTTTATTTTTAATATTGTGGTTCCCACACTGTATTTTTACATCAATTTTGAGAGCAATTAAAAACCAGTCCGGCGCTGGCTTCTGTGTGAGTGTTACAATCTTCAAGGCAATCATTTCCATTGGAGTTTGAATGATAAAGGACTCCCATAAATTCTAAGATGAACTCAGTTCCATTCATATTCCTTCTTGAGTGCTTATTAAAAATCGTGGAGAGTATATCTCTATAGCCTTGACATACCTTCTCATGGTCAGTCTTTAACATACAGAGCCAGATTCTCGGCCGCAGTAAATCAAAGCAGTGAATCAAAGTTGATGTATTTAGGCTGATTTACACCAGCCAAGGCTCTAGCCTCGTCCTTGGACTGTTGGTCACTCCTCAGGGGAAGAACTCACCTCAGGTGTCACCCCAGGAAATGTGGGTTTCCCACCATTGCCAATGCACAGAGGTGAATTCATGAGGCAAGGGACTTCCACGAGGACAATCGTGGTCGTATTTTTTTTCCACTGTCATGAGAAAAGATTTTTTTTTTTTGCTGCAGTTACTGACACAGAAAAAAAAAAGAAAAAAAAAGATGGAAATTCTTTCTACTGCAGGGCTGTAGGCATGAATATTAATGTTTTCTGTGGTTTCTTTCCCCCCCTTTCTTCAGAGGCGATTGTCTCTGGGGGAATGCTCTGCTTCTGTGGTTGAAGAAGAGTCTGGTGGCAACAGGTTTTTACTGGAGTATGTGTTTCTGCTTCGATTTGGAGGAAGACAGATGCATAATCTATTAGAGAGAAAGAGAACAAGAGTAGCAAAGGGGGCACTCCCAGTTGCTGAAGCATATAGAAAAGCCAAATTATTCAAAAGGACAAATTATTCAGGTGCACTGAAAGTGGAAACTTTCTTCTGGGTCCCAGGTAGTTTTTGGAGGTAACTTGGGACCGTGCAGACCCACAGATTGCTGCATTACTGAAGGCAAGTATGTCATCCCCAAAAGTGGAAAAATAACCTGATTGTTTTGAAAAGTATCTTAACAAGCAAAAAGTCAAGGACTGTTTACATGCAGCTGTTATTTCCTGCAGTATGAATATTTTTAAGAACATTTTTATAAGGGCTGTGTTCATACCCTGTTACATAGGTTTTTCAGCTTGGGTGCGCAAAGATCCTAACAGCGTTTGTCATCAGTAAATGCATTCATTAATGTTTTATTTTGCAAAGAGAGCTGTTCACTAAGTAGTATTCAAACAAACACTCATATTTGTGACCTCTAGTTGTGGCATATGTTTCCGAGCGCTGGTACACAATTTTCTTAAACCTCCAAAGCACATAAATATGATATCCATCTCTTCTCTCAAAATCACAAACTGCCGGGTGAGAAAGGATGGAATCACAAGTTCGTAAGACTTTTCCAGCAGTTTTCAGAAAGTGGGTGGCTCTGTAGCAGGTGCCAGGCTTCCACTTGCTGAAGCTAAAGTGAAATCTGGGGATGCTCAGCCACAAACACAGCTTTTCTCCCGCTCAGTCAATGCTCAGGTGTAGTAAGAGTTGCACAAGAATATCTTCAAGAGGAATCAAAGGACTGGTGTTTCCAAAAGACAGACATCTGTCGCATGGAGTGACGAAGAGGCTGTGTATCACACAGCTACAAAACGGCTGCGTGGTGAGGGAACTTCTCTTTCGTCTGGCTACTGGTACAAACACAAAGACATCTCAAGTTTCTCAAGTCTACCATGTAACGTGAGTGACTGGAGCATCCTGAAGAGTTGTCGTGTCAGGCTTTAACAGAAATGATCAGAGAAACTGGGGATCTTCTGATTTTATTTTGAAATTTTATTCTCAGCAGTGGAATCTTCTTGCGGAGCTGAGAACAGACTTTGTCATAACTGCTTTTTCCAGCCACCAGTGATTTCCTCAACATATCTAAGGCAGAAGCATGAGAAAAGAGAAACGCTTCTTTAGCTAGTGAAAAAAAAACCACAAAAAGCAGTTTCCATTTCTCCTTTCCAAGCGTATTTCGCAGAGCAATGCACAAGGCCTGGTGGTGGGATTGCTCTGGGCTCACACACAGGCTGACAAAGATGCCTTCACCCACCTGAAGGTAGGATGTCTGCTCCCCGGGGTGTCTGAGGGGCAGCACACCGTGACACCACCAGGCTGGCAGGATAGATCAGCCCTTTGTTTGTTTAATCCTGCTCCTGAGGTGCAGAACCCCTGGGCCATAAATTACAGCGTCTGGGCAAAGAGTTTGCACCGGGAGGTCCATCGCTTGCAAATCTTATGCTGAGGACAGCCACGAGTGAAGAGGCCAGGTTTTGAGTCGGGGTAATTTACGGTCAGTCCATTAACCTCAAAAAGGCTACGCAGGTCCAGGCCCCCTGAAAGAGACTCCTGTAAATCTGGATACTATGTCACCTGAAACAACAGCCCCTTCCCGATGCGTTTTGCAGCGACAAATTGCTTTCCTCACCGGCCGTGACAAATTTTTATTGATGTCAATGTGAGGCAAGGACCTGGAGCAAGTTTCGCTTCTGCTACTGATTAAAAGAAAAAGAATGAAGTGAGGAAGGAGACGGAAAAGCTAGGAGTTCAGTAAAATTGTTAAGTATTAATATTGCCATGATTTTATTAGCTGTATATTGAAAATAAACACAACACTATTGAAATACATCTCAGTGACATCTCGGTGTCCGACTCAGCTTGTTCCATTTTCTGGGAATTATTCATTGACTTTGATCACAAACACACTTCAAGTAACTTGCAGAAAGTTAAATAAATACAAGAAATCTGAATTTGTGGATTACTTGAATTTATGAGCTTTTATAAATCTGTTTTGTGAAAAACTAATTATTCTAATGATCGCTGAGTAAGAAGCAGCACCATGCAAGACTTAATTCAAACAACGTTTTTGTTATATGCTCTTGTTTTAATTTTCTGGCTTCGCTGAATAACTAGAAATCTTTGCAGCTGTAGCAAAGTGCCTCATATATAATGTATAGATCACATCCTCTCGCCATTTTTCACAGGTGCCTGGCTATTATACGGTTCAGAATTCATTCATAGTGCCTATTAGAGGTCTTTATATGTAACTGACTTCCTTTCTTGAATATTTATAGCTTTTATGAGGCATTTATGGGTAGACCCAACAAGAGTTTCTAAGGAAATACTGGGAAATAGTTCTGTATAACACCATTAATATACTGTTCTTTGATGGTAACGGCCACAAATGTCATCTAATTGCTATGCTCTTACTTCATCTAAGCTTTGTATTGATGGGGAGACTGCTACAGAGAGCCTCTCCAGTCTAAAAAGTCTTCTGGGAAAGAATTCGGCTCCCACGGAAAGCAACCAATTTCAGTCTAGAAATTAACCATTCCGGTCAGGATATCCGTACCAGTCATCACCGTGGGTTGCGTCGGAGGTTGCAAGTACTTGCCTGAAAGACAAAACATGGACTGTGTGTGTAAAGATATTTGTAAACCAGATAAGACTGACTTGGGTCATGCTGTGACAAAGACAGTCCCTAAGAGAACAAGCAGCATTGCGAAGACTAATCACCCCACTGTACGAAAGATAGAAGCCCCGTTTTGTAGTTGTGCGTAATAATGAGATGGAAGTATTAGATAATATTTGCCAGCAAATTCAGAAAGGCAATGCTCCTTATCAGAGATACCTTGAGGGTTTAAGACAACATCTGCTCCGCCTAATAAAGTTATATTCATCAGCGTGGTCAATGAGGTTATAAGAAAAAGGCGCATTTTCCTGCTCTACCCTTATTAGCCACATATGTTAGGAAGGGGGATTGAAAATGTGCATGTGCACATATATTTATATCCATTATTTTAAGCTTTGTTCCCTGTGGCTTTATGGATTTACCTCTTGAAGTGGTTTTGGCTTAGACAACGTTGTATTAAAGAGAAAAATAATATAACGTAATTAATATTTGTATGAAAGCATAACATCATATTTTTCCATCCAGAAGTACTGCAGTGAGAGTACTTCATACAGGAGGAGCTGCTACTCAGCACAGTGTAAAGCAGAAACTATGGCATCCACACTATCTGAACCCCAGAGTTGGCCAAATAGCAAGTAGATTATGAGACAAATTTGATTATGTGCTAAGATCTTTTATAAATTAAGATAATAGTACTTAAAGAGTTTCTATGGGTGCAAAGTGAAGCGTTTATGCTACAACATGTACATACGTTCTTTTGCTTTTGCCCTCTTAAAATGATGAATATATTTCTATACTTTATGTGGGATATTAATAAATAAGGTGTGAAATTTTGTCTAACTGCTGGTATTGAGGGTAAATATATTTCCTTCTTTGAAGTTCACTATGCAATTTGCAAGAAACAAGGAATTCAAAACAGTTTTTGCTTAATTTTTGGAGGGAAATATTAAAAGTATTTTGCAGTCCCTTAAACTGCTCAGCTCGCTTTCACTCTGCTCCTTGTTGCTGGGATAAGACTTCTCTCTAGAGTAGCTCCTGGCATCTGGAACAGCTTTTCTGCAACTTCCATGCTTCACCAGTTCCATCTATTTTTATATCTCATCTCTTCTCCCTTGACTATCTCTTTTAATTTCTCTCCATCTGCTTTTTATATTAACTTTATAACTCCATATAACATTTGTGAGGCAGTTTGCACGAAAAACACCAGTTAGCCAAAATAATGCTGAAGCTTTACTGTTAACCCTATTGAATGGATTTGCTCCCCTGGAAGCCTGGTTCCTCCTCCAGTGCACGCAGGAGAAGCTCACTGACAGCAGTCAGAGAGGAGAATCTCAGCATTTTAATATTCCAGTATCAATCCTCAAGTTGAAGAGTTGATTGCACTAGCTATTGGGCAAACATATAAAACAAGAAAGTAGAGCTTGCAGCTAAAACATGTAAAATATTTATGAACCTTCGGATGGCAATGAGAGAAGAAGAGGCATAGAGAAACCTCTTTTTATTTATCCAGGACATGATTATAACTAGAATATGGCTAACTAATTGAAAACCCTGTCAATGGAAACTACCTAAGACCAATACTTCAGTATTCAGCTTTTTACCTTCTCCAGTTTGGTTCACAACGTGCTGTAGATCTTAGGAGGGCAGGAGCAAATCTCATCCTGTACAAAAGAAGTCCACATCCTTCAAGTTACTGAGGGCAACGTTTACAAGAAGTTCCAGGTAGGTCATTCACTGCATCCAATACTACAAGCAATTTAAGGCCGTTAAATAAATATATAAGAGTGGACTCAACCAGCAGTTATAACTGCCTGTTCAGTTATAATAGCAACATAATATAGAAAATAATAGATTTAGAATTAATCTAGATTAAACTATAGATACAGAATTAATCTAGGCAGTGTAGCCAGATTTCTTCAAGCTTTGGAAGCCCTTTTTGGTTACAGCAAGCTGCACATATGCCTACACTTTTTGGTCTCTAGTCCAATAACAATTATTTACTCCGGCTAACAAATCTTTCCTCGCTTATTGTGCAATGCCCTTTTTCTTTGACGTTGCTGAAGTTCATTTTATCCCATGCCAGTATATTAAAAATCTATCAGTGTTTCACACATAAAAAGAACTGGAACCGAGCTTTGTAAGATTCATATGCCAACACACAAAGACCCAAAAGTAACTCAAGCATTATTATACCCCTGCCTCTGCCAAACTGAACTCTTAACTATGACAAATGTTTCAAAATTCACCTGTATTTCTTCCTGCCTGCTCTCCCAGCTCTGGGCTGGTATCACTGCAAGCCAGAGCTGCTTTCCAGTCCTTCTCAGCAACCTCCTCACCCATGGAAAGAAAAGTCCTGAAGGATACCCAGGTGTTTTCAGAAGTATTTCACTACAATGGGTAGAAGATATCCCTTGAAAATCAGGCAACATCAGTCTTTATGTTATTACTCACTGCTTGGCTTTGGAAATACAAACACAGAGTCTAAATACCAGTTCTTTGCTCAGCCAGTCACATCTCTTACCATGATTTCTTTCCTTATATGCTCACGGCTTTAAAACTTATTTATGCCTCTTCTTTTCAAAATACTTTGGATTATAGTTATTTTCTTTGCTTGCCTTTTTTTTTGGCAGTACTTCAAGGTGTCCAGCTTAGCGTATTATGACTTTGTGAACTTAAGCAAGTGGTACAAGCAAACTACTGAAGATGAAATCACTTATGCTAAAGAATTAGGGAGCTTCCAATGTTTATGGTCTGAATACAGTAGGATTTGTTCTAAAAATCTGCTAATGCAGCTTGTTCTTATATCCTGTAATGTTGGGATAGTGAAAAGTAAATAGAAAAACACGTTCCTCCTATAAAGGAAATACCTTTGTTAAGTCCTTCCTTCTCATTCTTTGTTGCTGTTCTTCACATTGATTAAATCTTCATTTAGCTTCAGCATTTTTCTTAGTTTTCGTCTCATATGCACACGACACCTGGTTTCATAATCTGTTGTCATGGAAATCAGACAGATGTCAAAAACATGGCTTTATCACTTAATTGTGTGATCCACACAAGAGAAGGAATAATGCAGAGAACCTGGTGGGAAGTTTTGCAGGTAAAAGCAACAGGAGAAGACAATAGCAAGTTAAAACCCCCAAAATTACCTTTCACATCTAACAGTGTTCTCATTAGTGCCACTGGAAGATGAAATTTTGCAGGTGTTGTTTACTCTGCTCATCTTTTAGAATCATTCTACATGTTGAACCTTAAAGGCTTCTGATTTTTATGTGAATTAGTGGCATAAAATGAGCTGTGATTGTGCAGGGAGCATCCCTGGATAAACTGTTAATGCAGCGAGGGCTTTGCAGGTCTTCATTGAGCTTGAGCCCAGCAAGTAGAGAAAGAGGTTTCTTGCACGTATTAAACCATCATTAAGAGCAAAACAAGAACAAAACCAAAGGATATTCTTGTAAATCTCCAGCAGGGTGGGCAGAGGAGTCTTATTTCTATCATAGAAGGAAATGGTGTTTCAGCTCTTGCTATGGGCTGAAGGCTCCCATTGAACACAGAGAGATTCAGTGTCATCAAACTGAGGGTGACATCCCACGGGGAGTATGCAGAAGTTTTGCTTGCCCCAAAACACTGGGTCCCATCACTGTGTTTCTTAGCTTAGGTGAGGGATAGGGTGAAAATCGAATCTGAAGGTAAAATGGCATCAAATGAGGTCAGTGCTAGGACTGGTAGAGGCAGCCCTGTGAAGCTATGCTTCTTGTCAAGGATACAGTCCCCTTTCCACCAGGACATTTTTCATATCGAAGTCCACACAAGCAAGTTAAAGAATTCTATGCTTTTAGTGTCAGTACCTCACCACCTCTGTTGAGGAAGCCATCAGTGTGTTCATATAGCACTTCTCCAATTAGCTAAGAATGTTATTCCCCTATATTTTTTTAATCTATTTTCTAAGTACAATATATGAGTTTGTTACAAAAGTAGTGCTATGATACCTGCTTATACATCTATTTTGAAATGTCAGCCAGGCAAATGAATCTGCCTATAATAACGCTGGATCTACAGAAATTTAGCGTACATAGGAAATTTGTAGGGTTTTCCTATACATAAGAAATTTGTTCTGTTGCTTTTCAGAGAGGATCCACGCGTTTTGAAGAGAATGTGTGCAATTTGATTCCACTTCATGAATTAAGTACATCAACTCCAAACTTGCCACCTCTGTGTGTAGCTCAAAACAAACCATTTTCCTTAGGGTGTAAAAATGCATCTGTATCTCTGTTAGTCTAGATCAAATAGTGAAATGAAAGACTGAAATCAAGGTGGAAGGAATGGTGGAGGGAAAGAAGGAAAAAATGGGCAAGCTCAGCTTTAATCTCTGACCTTAGGATGAATTTGCTGAGTCTGGCTGTGGAAGGAGCAACCTTGAATTATAAATGGAACACATCTGTACAGAGATGCTACATGTAAACCTCAGTGTCCACGTTTTCATGCTATCACTTTCCAGACAAGAGCAGCATTTTCCACCACACAGGATCTGCAAAACAAGCTCAGAGCCCCTTCCCTCAGGCCATCCTCAGCGGTGTGTCAAGACCTGCTGGTTGTCATCTAGAGCTGCCTCAGAAACCTGCTTCAAACTGGTGGAAGCGTGATGACAACTGTATTGCCTTCACTGATCTTTTAATATTGTGTACAACAGAATGAATTGTAGCTTTTCAGTATTAATTCATATTGCAGCAACAGCATTATAGCTGGAGAAGGGTAAAATTAACCTGTTATTTATGCTGAAATTACACTGAATCACAGTGTTCCTGGAAGGCTGGAATGCTGAATAATTTTGAATAAATTATTGATGGGTTTAAAAGCCTTTCTTATTGATTACAGGTTATACTCTTAGATTAAAAGAGTGCAGCTAAGTCCTGTCAGAGTCTTTCAAAGTCAGAGTTCATCAGAGCAAACAAGTACCAGCACGCCATAAACCAAATCAGCTGGAGCGGAATGAAGCGCTAACAAGTGCATTGCTTTATATTTTAAACCCCATCTGCTTATTATTATTTTTCTCCCTGGAACCACGCAGAACAAACTTGAATAAAAGTATCTAAGGTGCTGCAAGTCCTCTTCAGCCCCTCCTTTGCCTGGATGAGTGTTGGGCTGCACCTCACTCAACCACAGATGCTGCTCCAGCTGCTAGGCACCAGCATGAAGAGCAGAAGGGCAGGCACCCTGCTAATACTTAGCTCACATTTTTCTCCAACCCCTTGCAGCCTGCTTACAAACTGATTCTCTACCAATACCACATCAGCTCCACGTTTTTATAAACATACCAGCAGTATTACCACAGGCTGTTCCCAAATGGCTTCTGGATAATTGCAGCATCCTACTGCTTACTCTGTTTCGTTTCTCATTGTGTTTCTTCAGACGGTGTGCTGTGGTCATGTGCATGTCACTCTAGAGGTCTGTAGCAAATTCCTGTAATTACTTCTCCACATCTCTTGTTCATTCATTCCAACTGAAATTATCTCTGAACATTAGTTCCATTTGCTAAATCTCTTCTTGCTTTATTAACTTTAATCAAACTAATATATATTGCTAAATGGAAGGTGGTCTAGGATGTCCATACCTGACTCAGACCTCTTCCCAGGGGTAAACACCCTCTTGAAACAGCAACACAGTTAATTTTGCAATTATCAGAATATAATTTGGCTGCCCTAATTCCAGTTATTGAATAGTTGCCATTGATGCCATTTAAAAGCTGCATTGCTCCTACAAAATAGGTCTGAAAAAAAATTCTCTGTATAGTCACTTGAATTTCAAAGTTCATTCTGCAATGGAGATTGCATCTCCATTAATGTTTGCTTTTCATGAAGTTTTGAGTGAAGGAAAATTCAACTGGGCAAAGTGCACTCCCTGCTCATGGAGAGGCATGATTAAAGAAAGGAAAGAGAAAAGGTTTGGCTTTCATTTGTATTTATTTTTAGAATTTGTGAGGTGCACAGAATCTATGGTATTGAGAAAACACAAAAGACTGGTTGAACACTTTACAACTCACATTGCTGTTAAGGAAGATAAAAAATTTCCAGAGGAAAAAAAAACCACCACATGAGAAATATGACAGCTTTAAAAATCCTCATTAAAATCAACCTAACTAGACCTCTAAAACCATTTTGACTTCAATTAGTCTGCTTTTCTATGTCAAATACACATTAATGGCCCAATCCTGTTCCCACGGTTGTCAGTAGAAATATTGCCCCTTGTCTGAAGAGAAGTGAGTGAGAGTTCAAGAGTCAAGCCAGAGACTTCTGAAGAATAGATAAAAGCTGAGCCTCAAGCTCAGGTTTTCAGAGTGTGCTCAAACTAAGATAACTAGAAAAGTTGATTTTTTTTTTAAAATGTAACAACATATAAAAGACAGAAATAAATTCATCAGGGGCATTGTTATTGTTCATTGTATAGTTGAATTTATTACACGGAAAGGTGAAGGGAGGAGAATGTCCTTCTTTGTGCCTCCATAATCAGTCTAAGCTTACAAATAGTGAGGTGCATTTTTGTGAACTATAAACAGCACTGCTAAAGCACATTGATTGTATGTATATATGGGTTAGATACTGCCCCAGCTAGTTAAAATGGAAATTCTGTGCAATGAGACCTATGGGAAACAACAGGCACCTAAAAATATTGCTAGACACAGTACTTTCTCCCGAACTACAACAGAATTTCTTCAGAGCACACTGAAGAGGAAAGCGGAGGTGTCTTTCCTCAACATGTACCCATCACAGTGTTGTGCTTTGGTCTGAAAGAAGACAAGAGCAGAAGTTTGAGGAGGTGCTCTAGTAGCTAGTGAAACACCACCTTGAAATTCTGAATAATAGTGGTCATAAAAGCTACATAAATGAATCTTGTGCAGGTCAAGTCTTGTGGCCAAATAGTTTTTGGCCTTGAAGGGTCATGTCTGACTATAGGTTATTTCCCAGAAATGATCAAAAATACTTTTTTTGCAATAAGCTGAATTCTGTCTGAAACACATCTATTTTGTACATCACATATTGAGACCAAATTAATTATTTGCTACCTGCATTCTGATTGGGACAAACACAGTGAGTCACGCAGAAAAGTCATCACAATGAGCATGGCATAACACACAACTCACAAACCTTCTGTGTCAATAAAAACTATCAGAAAGACCAAAATAGATTCTTAGAGTGTGATTTCTGAATCATGAGATGCCCAGACAGCTACTGGTTAGCTTTTATGTTTTAATGGTACCCTTGAAACATGGATGAAGTTAGTTCTGCTTTTTAATTGGGGATCAAAACTTGCCAAGCTTGTGCAACATCACCTAGTAACTAACTATATCAAATATGACTTTGAAAATGACTGAACTTATAGTTCCTATAGAATGACCTATTTCAATGGCAGAACATCATTAGCAAATTTTACCGAAGCATTATGGGTAACAAACTGAATTCAGAAAATTCCCTAACTTCTGGGCTAACAGCAGGGGTTATTTATTGAAGTTATTGCAGCTTTTGGGCTTAGCCTAAGTGGAATTTGAAATCCAACCATCAAATGGGGCAAAAGCCCGTTATATAGCACCAGCACAGCGCAGGATCTCAGCTGCTCCACGCAGTATATAGCTTTTTAATTTCCCAAATAACTTTCTTTCCCCGCAGCAATGCTGTCATGGGAGTGGATTCTGGTGACACACAGATGAAGACCCATCTTGCTTTAGTCTCCAGTTTGCCCTTGCTGTGGACTGGGACGGTCCCTGTAAGAGTTGCCTTCCCTCTCCTCCTTTCTGGACAAGAAAGCTTTAGATGAAGTGGGAAGAAACCTAGGTTCTTTTGCACAAGAATCTGGGTTTGCCAATTAAAACCTAATAAGGGAAAGCAGCAGGGAAAGAATGAAAGCAAGAGAAAAATGAAAAAAAAAATCAACCTCAAATTGTTTCCAAAACTTCTGAGACTTCAGCTCTTTTTTTACTTTTCCAGACACATCTATAATCCTCCCATTGCCTGCCAAAGAGAGCTTTCCTGACCTGCAAAAATTAGATAGCTGGCCTCTTTTGTCCTGAATTTATCTTTATAGAAGTCCTCTTGCAGGTTTTAAAATTAATAACAGCACAATTCTTGTACCTTACCTGAGTGAATTTGGTGTGTTTTCATGCTATTCATCTTCAAATATCTGGACTGGTAGTTTCCATTTTCCCTCGAGAGAAGATTTAAATCTCTCAGTCACATGCTGGGAACCAAGTTATCATTTTTAAGGCTTTGTTGTAAGACCTAGACCCTTGCTGGTCTAATTATATGTTAGGTAAAAGCACCAAAGATTTATCTCTTTTACAGCGGTTACATTGTAAAATCAAATATCTAAATCTTATGAAAGCTGACAAAACCAAAGGAAAAAAAAAGCCCAACTAACACATATCAATAGGACGCACCAATATTAATGTGTGTCTTTAGGAAAGGGCTAGCAAATATCACAAATAAGAAGACAGCTTTTGACACCTCTGAACTTGTTTTCTTTAAATCAATACAGTTACACTTATAAAAAAGTTTGCGATGGATGGATTGTTCCTGAAGTTTTCAAAAATGACATAAATACAAATCGCCTTGGATCCACATTTCAGGCATTATGTTACATAACACTTATTATCTGATCCTTTTATCATCTTTATGACATCAAAATGCAAGGCTTGAAATTTCAAGATCTGCTAATTAACATCTTAATGTGACTGATGTGTTATGCAGATTATTTCAGTGCTACACCATTTAATTTCTGAATGTGCACAGGTCTCTCTTGTCAATAGCTGTTTCATTTATACAAAGAGTGAAGCCCCCTTTACCAGTAATTTGCAGTAAAAGAAATTATTCTGTCTCAGCAAAAAACAATCAAGTTGCTGCAACTGTTGGGTTTTTTTTAAGCATCTTGCTTTCAGGACTATTTTAAAATAGGCAGCCCTAGTGGATGTTGTGGCCAGTGTCTTCACAGAAGATGAGAATCATGTTTCTAACTGTCTTTTTTTACAGCTAGAACACATTTGCCATAGGGAACAGCAAGTAAAAACTGGATTTGCTAAAAGTCAAAACAGGAAGTGTTTCTAATATAGATAAATATGAAACTATACTTAAATATTTTTTTAAAAAAATTCTTTCTACTCTTCTACTGTGTCAATGTTCAAGGCTAGGCCAGACACTAAACTGACAGACAACCTGCAATGCCCCCACCACCTTCCCAGAGCAGGATAACAGGGGAACAAGAGAGAGAGGCTTTGAAGCTGAAAAAAAAGCTTGAATCAGTTTAATGAAAAATAGAAATAATACTAGCAATAACCATGAAGATGTTAAACTATATATGGTTATTATATAAGTATACAAATGTATACTTCTCTATACTTGTCTATCCAAAGATATAAGAGATTATGTTAATATGGAACTCACATCCTCCAAACGACAACTGGGTCCTGAATGGTAAAAGTTGCCCGAGACTGAACTTCATAGCGGATGGGAGCACCCAATCCCAGAGTCCCTGTGACAGTCCACAAAAACCAGAAAAGAAGCTGTGCAGCTCCCACCTCGAGATGAGCAGGGCAAGACAACCTGTCCCAACGAATAGTGCTCCTCTGCAGCATGAACATGGAGAGAAGACAACCAACCAATAGCAATCTCTCCAACACAGCAGCACTAAAGGCCTCAAGGCTCTTCTTCGGGGCTCTTATATACTGAGCACCATGGGAAGAAATACTGTGATTGCTCCATTTGAGTCACCTGGCCCATTCTCTTCTCCCCATAGACACAGCTGCTCCCACCCTCACTGTGATTGCCCCCTGAGCCAGAAGCCCCAGAGAATTTTTATCTTGGGGTTCTAAAACCAGGACATACTGGTAAAGAATGTGTGTTTTCATGCACACAGTGTGGACCTGGCACATGTTAAAACATGCAGTTTTAGTGTTTAGGAGATGGACAGGGCACACTACACCTGACCATTCAGAAAACATAAGCTTGAAGTGGAGTAACTTAGGTATGTTGTGAAAGGGTGTCCTTGGTGGGCTGAGCACCTGGAAAGAGGGTTAAAATCATCCAGCTGATCTCTTTGGACTATAACTGAGAGTTGATCTCAGCCTTCAGAGTATGGGAGAAGAGCATGAACATGAGCTGAACGTCCCAGGGAAATTGTATCTTACTGATCGTGAAACTGAATCAGTTCTGGCCAAGGACTGAGTTCAGATATCTCATCTGAAGGGCTTTTGCTGAAAACTTTTCCTGATAGTTAACGATGTTAAGACATTATCTATTTTCAGGGTTGTAGCTGTAGCAGGATCAGAAGGAAAAAAGTGATAAAGCGCGGATAAAGCATTCCTCTGGGTCCCAAACTTCTCAGAAGTATAGCTGAATGCTCAAATGGGAGCAATTCTCGCACCCATAGTACCGAAATGTCCCCAGAGAGGTTAGGCCAGGCTGTAGAAGATTTTCCTAGCTCCAGGTACTTGCTTGCCCTGAAAATAAAACCCACACACCCCAGACTGGCAGCTCGCTGAACCTACATACTCCACTTCCTTGTTTTTCCGTTCAGTCCTAGCCAGGCTTAAAAATAATAATAAAAATAATAATAATAAAAACCAGTCATCTTGAGAAATAGTGTGAAATAAAGTGAAGTTGGTTGAGCTACTGTTATTTGAACATTGCAGGAGTACCTGGGAGATGGGCTGCAAAGGCCTGAATGCCATCCAGGCTTAGAAAAACCTACTTAAGACTTGATACAACATGGAAGTCAATGGAAAGGCAACCACTTCCCTTTCATGAGTATTGGTTGAGTTCCCATGAGAGGAAAGTCTCAGTGAGTGCATTTTGATGTCTTGCAAAAGACTTGTATCCAAAGACAAAAAGAGAGCAAAGTTTGAGTCATCTGTATTACAAAAATATCCAAATGAAGATACGCAATGTGGACTAAACATGACTTAAAAAAAAAAAGCTTCAGTATGTCAGCAAGTGCTATGCTCCAAACCATGCTACTGTGCTTGGAATATGGTTTTCTTGACGAATCCCTACCTAAACTCTTTAAATGGGCATAAATTTCCCACTGCCTTTCCTACAGCCCTGTTCTTACCTGCAGCCCGCGATAAGCAGCTGGCACTGGGCTTTACTCAACAGATGGCTGGCACAGGGGCTTATGTGCATTTGCTCATCTCTGGCACTAGTCAGGATGAATGATATAAAAAAAAAAATTCTTCACAGTTGTTGAGTGAAAAAACTACAGTCTGGTCCATCCAAGTGGAATTGTTATTTGCAGTGAGCGTGGTTTTGAACTTGGTACGTTTTCAAAGGTCAGCTGAATCTCCTGGGGATCTGTGACAGGAGAACAAGAAATTATCTGATATCATTGTTATTAGGATTAATAGCAGTGATGCCGGTCAATTTTTTTAACCAATGAGGATTCCTCTGGCTCTTGCTTCAGCCAGCTGTTAAGAGAGATGAATGTGTGCTTTAGGGAGATTTTCCATGACATACGTGTTTTTTAGGAACTCTCTGTCTCCATTTTAATACAGAGACACCAGTTTTTGATCATCCTAACCAACTGTTAACAGAAACCGGAAATGGTAGTGAATTGGTGCCTTATTAGACTCTGGCATTTGGATGTCAGGCTATTTCAAAAAGTAACATTTAATGCGTGGTTTATGCACATCTTGTATTTGTCTAAATAGTATGAGAGGGATCTGCAGGGAGGAGCTCGTGGAAGAGTGAATAAAGCACAGGGCTGCTTGTTAAGCCCTAAAAAAATTAAAAGGGAGGAAAAACCCCATGGAATTTAACTGGATGTGATCTTGTGTTCTGTGACAGTCACAGTTTTTCAGCGCATGGCTCCTTGCGTACATCCCTGCAGGACGGCTGAAAAAGTGTGAATGCTGTGGGAATCACGCATCCCTAGTAGGGAAAATAAATAACAATCTCTCCAAAGCAGAACTCAAACCACAGTCAGTGCTGACTGCAAACTATTTCCCTAATTAAAGGGTCGGGAGAAGTTCAGAAAGTTGAGTTTAGACATGATATGCTGTCCTGCACAGCCTGGCAAGCTGAAAGAAGAACCTTCTTTATAACTCCTCATTTTAAGTTTGCACTTCATCAAATGCTGTAAATTTGATGATTTTTCTTTTGCTTACTCAGGACTCGTATCTCTTGAAATCCACTCCTAGAGTCCCAAGTTTTGACAAATCCTCTGTCACTAGCCAGAAACAGTCTTTCCACGGAGCAATCTGCCTTGCTTATACACTTCTGTTTCTTCTAAAAGTGCTGCTTCATGTGTGGCTAAAAATAGTGAGAAAAAAATTAGGGTTTTAGTGAAAAAAATATAAACCTCAATTAATTTCCATACCTATTAGTAAAGAGTTTTTCCTTAAGGCATGGTCCACAAATATCTGTAAACTTCAAATTGTATCTTGGCTCAAAATAAGTTTTTTAAGTAAAACTCTAAAGATGAGAAAAAAATAAAAGTGTTCCTATCCTTATGAATTTTTTTATTTTTACAGTTAGATGTTTTTAGAACATTGGGCTCAACTCCACATTTCCATACAACATACAATAAGAGCAGGGAGGGGGCTAAGCTGCACTTTCACCTGCAATAAGCAGTAAAGTTGTCGAACTACGCTGTTGCTGCAGACCTGGAGTAGGTACTTCATAATGAGAAAGATTTGGAAAGCACCTCAAAACTGGGGTTTTTAGACTTTGCCTGAATTATGCAGATCACTGGAAGCTGTTGCTGAGGTCGGACATTTTCCATCCGTAGCTCCTTGCTGACCCTCATAGTGGCCTTCACCTCCATCCCCAAGGGGCCACGTGTCTTTCTAAGAGACAGAGAAGACAGGAGCAACTGGTCTTTCCATGTTGGGAGATCCCTTGGGGCTTTAGCTTGTCACTAGCTTCATCAGTATGGCTCTGAAACCACCCAGGGATATCTGAGGATGCTTAGGGACAATGCCATTGATGCCCTGGGGCTACTCAGGTTGCATCTCAGGCTTGGACCCTGCTGGGTGGTCGTGCCCAGAGCCCAGCAGAGACTGGCTCCCGAGGACATTGAGTGCTGTAGCTTCTCCCTGTGCTTGGGATATTTCTTCCAGCAAAGAAGAATGCAAAGCCTTGGGGATACAGGAGAGGTTCCAGGGTTACCCTTGGAAACCTTGTTGGTAAAACATCCTCATGTGAGCCAGGCTGGTTTTCTTTCTGGTAAAGGGTTCACCAAGACAGTTCTCACTCTTGACCTCAAGGTAGGACTTTGCCTGGGCTGTGTTCAATTTTCAGTGCTGTTAGGAAAATCTAGATTTTACCTTGCCTTTGGGTTGGCTACAGAAACCAGCTACCCTGGCAGCAGGTCTCAACTGGGTGACGCGGCCAAGTGGGTTATGACCCGTATAGTTCTTAAAAGCAGAAATATCCGCTTTCTGTAATGGGAATATATGACTCGGAAACTCTGAAAAATAACAGAATATGTAATATATCCAATTTTTTTTTTCCCCAGACATATCTAGAAACCATCGACAAGTAATTGAATCAAATAGGAATGCTAAATGCAGCACAAATAACTACAGATCAGTAGAGCAACACAAATGCAACGGACAGAGGTCAGGGCAGCATCTGCTCCTCTGATCTTGCATCTATGGAGAGGCAGGTACAGCAGTTTGTTACCCTGGAGCTGTTCAAGCATACAGGGTGAGGATTTCCAATAAACGTAGACCTTCTGCTTGAGCTTATGTTGCTTTCTTCCTGCTGCTGTTCTGGGATTTATCTGGAGTTCACAGGCTGGGCGAAGTGTCCACTAATCTTACGGCAGCACGCTGAGAAGGTTTTGAGCAAAGCAGCTGGCGCAGGGGAAGCTGTCCACGGCTGGGCACGGGGCATGCAGAGGAGTCAGCCCTGTGGGCTTGGGAGGGGTTTTCTGTAGGCAGAGGTGATAGTAGAAGGTTGGTTTTCATCTGAAAATTTTGGGGAACAAGTTTTAGGCTCACTTCAAAGCTGGTTCTTAATAGGAAGCAAGCAGAAATGCAAACTCCAGTTTCTAACTTGCTCATGCTGCTAATCCTCCTGTATTGTTAGGAAAAGGATTTTGTGCAAAATACTACTACTGCTATGAGAAACCAGGTGCATTGAAGAAAACATTCTGCATATAGAAAAAAATATTAGAGAAAGGCACTAAAGAGAAGAGAACATACGTTTTCAGAAAAACCTAGGGAAAGCAGGTTTAAATAAGAGTTGTGCCAAGCCTTACGGTGCTTCACTTAGTGCTACTAAGAAATTGTTGTTTGTTTTGGAGGTTGCATTTAAGTAAAACACAGAGAAGCAGACTCCTAATTAGGCATCCAGTGTGTGTTGCTGCTGATCAATTTGCCTCTACACTTTGCTTCCAGTCCAGTATCTAATAGATAGGATCTGTCTATTGTCTTGGGTGCTTATGTTTAGGCATAAGCTTTTGAGGTCGAAGGTGCGGCTTCTTGTAGCTGTTTTGTGCTCGCACAGCTGCTGGTGTGGCCAGCCCTTCATCTGCCACTGGCCCTGGATACTGAAATCACAGAACCACTGAATTGTTTAGGTTGGAAAAGACCTTTGAGATCATGAAATCCAACCATTAACCTTGCAATGCCAGGTCCACCACTAAACCAAGTCCACCACCAAAACATGTCCCCAAGCACCACATCTCAATGGCTTTTACATACCTCCGGGTATGGTGACTCCACCGCTTCTCTGGGCAGCCTGTTCCAGTGCTTGACTAATAAAAGCAATAACTAGTAAACGAGTGTCCAGGAGTGAGGCCTGTTGGAGGTTAGTGGTTCTCAAATGAAGGCAGAGGGTCTTGCCCCAGACCTGGATGCTCCTCGGGAGTCCAGGACCTGAGGGAAAGGCTCTGACAGCAGTTTTTGATGTGGGACCTACTGAGATGCTCCTAAAGTATTCCAAACAGTATCTCAGAAAAGCAGTCATACTGCTTAAAATGTGAAATTACTGACACAAACAAGTTGAAGACCAAACTCAAAACCTTGGCCACCAGAGGCTCACACCCAAATCCCGTGGCCATGGCCCATGTGTGCATGAGGAGAGAAACTCAGGGCAGAATTCGGTGGAACAGGTAGAGGGGAGTTGGTTTTGTTATCAAAACAAACGCAAGTTCTTACTACAAATGTAAGGACAATGTATGTGCCTTCACCCAGGGTTCCTGTCTTGGCTAAATACGTTGTCAAGAACAGCAGAAATCAGATGTGCTGAAATAATTTCCCTTTCTGGATCTCAGCTTCCTACAGTTTATTGCAGGCCAGTCTATATTTAGCAACAGTAAATTAGATATACAGTAATTAATGCAGAATATTCTTTATTTTTCTACTGTAAATAGTAAGAAGAGTAAATCATCGTAAATAATTATGGACTGCTTACAGAATTTCCATAGACAAGACAATGTAGTTTTATTTTGTAAGATTTTATAACCATAAAGACTTTATAGCTGTAGAGGTAAATTACTGTTCCTGTGGATTCAACATAATGGGCTGTGCAGATAAAAGTATTTTTGTGGAAATATGAATGCTTCCAGATGTTTCACATATTTTTCTCATTGATTTAAAGTTAATCTTCCCATGATTGTGCATAGGGAGTTCATGCAAGGTACGCATAAAAGGCACACATGCATAGAGGTTGGGCTTTTGAACTAGAAAATGTAGAATTTTATATCAGTTTTAAATGCAAATGATGATTTGATTGACTATATCTAGCTAGAAATGCTGTTAGGTGTGAAACTTGTGTTATTTCTGATATCATGCCAAGAGAATTCAAATCTATAAAACTAATAAGCTAATTGGAATTGTGCCTGTTCCGTTATGTGCACTCTAAATTAAGCCTGAGGGTACTTGGTGTCCAATATTAAGATTTGCCTTGAATCTAACATTTGCTAAACAACTATTACGATTTTTTTTTTGAGAAAAAATCCAAAATTTAATCCAGCCCCATGTATCAAATAAACAAGACACAGGGACTCGCCCAAAGCACAAATATACGTATTTGGCAAGTGTGTGTGTTTGTGTAAATAGACAAATAACCTTCTATGACACTAAATTTCTTTAGCCTTTGGATATTTGAGTTTAGGATTCGAAGAAAGCAATTCATAGGATGGTGTTTCCTCCTTTTTTTCATTTTTGGAAATGCCAGACCATAATGCTTTGGAGGAAGGTGTTTTATGGGAATAATCCCAGCACCCGGTTGATGTCTGAACTCCACTTGCAGAGCACGGTGAGAAAATGCTCTTCAGAGCAGACAGCTGCACCTTGGCAGCAGCAACCAAAAAAAAAGTTATTTTCTGGTATTATTTCCTTTTGCTTATGACAAGGATATTCACGCTTTTTAGGACTAACACCGTACTGAGTGTTTTATTGGGGATATTTCATTGTTGAACCAAATATATTGTGAAGAATTTTTTTTCTTAGTTTACTTGGATCAAGGAAAAGCGTATTTTTCTTTTGAGTTCTCCTTGCTCATGCACATGGGTTAGTAGCTCAGTACGAGAAACCGTTTAGTTGCAGGCTTACCTTCAAGCACACGCTTAAATCCCACTGAAATCTGAGAGCTTTAGAAGAGCGATTAAAGCTAAGAAGATGTGCAGTACTTCCCTGCAAAAGGTCCATGTGCTTGGGAAGGTTCTTGGAGCATACAAACTTTAAGTTTTGTGTTTGAAGGCTGTTTTGTGAAACACATGTTAAATGAATTGCTGGCAAAACTCTCATGAAAATGTGCAGCAAGAATAAAACATGCAGTTTTCAGTGAGAACTGTTAGCCAATCGCAATTTTAGGCAGCAAACCGATCCTGTGAATTTGACCCTAATTTTCATAAAAACTCAAAGGAATGCTGTTCTGTTAAATTAGTGATTTACCAGCTGAAAGAAAACATTGCAATGTGATTTGAAAGTTTATTATAAACTTTGTGAATAATTTGAAATGAGAGGTAAATTGGCCTATGACAGAAAAGCAGTCTTTACTGACTTTTGCTTGAAATATTCTCATCTGAACTAAAGTTCACAGCAGCACTGAGGGGCTGTTGTGCAGAGCAGGGGGAGCTGGGTGCTCCATGGGCTACGTTCCCAAAACTCCGCTCTTGGTACAGCCCAGGGCGATTTTGCTCTGGTCCAGCTTCCACCAGCATCCTGGAAATAAAACTGCTAATTTCACAAGTTTTCAGATGGGACAACAGAACATGGTCAACTGATTTAAGACAACCTGGAAGTAGGCACTTTGCTTCTAAGTCAGTTTTTAGAAAGGTTAGAGAGAATTTTAGCAAGAGGAAATGGCCTCAGGTTGCTCCAGGGGAGGTTTACATTGGACATTAAGAAAAAATATCTTCAGGGTTGTCAAGCACTGGAACAGGTTACTAAGGGAAGTAGTGGAGTCACCATCCCTGGAAGTGTTTCAAAGCTGTGTTGATGAGGTGCCTGGGCACATGGTTTAGTGGTGGACCTGGCAGTCCTGGGTTAACGGCTGGTCTCAGTGTCTGAAAGAATAGGATTCATAGAATGAATAGAAAGAATAGAAATCAGAGAATTGTTTAGGTTGGAGAAGACCTTTCATAGAATCATAGGTCTTCTCCAACCTAAACAATTCTGATTCTCTGATTTTCCTGAGAACTCTTTAAAAATTCCATGTGAATATTTCTGATGAGCAGGGGACAATAGTTTGATAATTCTGCCTTAAACCTGTATGAGTTGCTGTTGAAACTTCATATTTTGAGGGGTTCATAGAGAACAAATAGCGCAAGAGGAACACGCAGACGGGCAGAGGTTTAACTTGCTGATCTTCTAGTTGTCTTTTAGCCGCGAGCCAAGAGGATATTGACAAACATTGTTCAGTACAAAATAAAGTAATAATCTTTATAAGAATGTCCATACACTTTTAAACCTGTAGGGTCTTAAAAACCACAAAGTGATTGTGAATATAGGGCTCTTAGGTTAATAGCTGAAAATCAAATGCATTAGGAAGTCCAGCCGGAAGATGCTGATAAGAAACATTCTTTGTTCCTTTGGAAATAGCAATACTTAAGATAAAAGCAGAGTACATTTTAGAGTGGAGATGAATTTAACTTCCAAATAAAACATGAAGCAAGTATTCAAAAGAACAGCAGGGAAAGCATTTCTGACTTTCTTCCTGAGTTCAGTACCTGAACTTTAAAAATCATTTAGTTTTTATTTGTGTTGATAGCTCTATAGTAAAATAAAAAGTCAAGTTTTCCAGACTTTTTATAGTCTGCATCATTCTTTTTTAGCTTATTTGTGCTGTTGTTGTTGTTTGTTTTCCCTTAAAGCAATGCTCTCTGTTTCTACATTATTGACATACACCAAAATATCTGATATGAAAACAGCAAGATAGTTTCAGGAAAAAGAAAGATGAGAGCTAGTGCCTAATCGCTGAAAACTTGAGTGTCTATTTTACATCAGTGCAAATGGGCTGATTCAGAATTTGGGACTCACACCTCACCCAAAGGCATCTCTGGATATTTGGTATTGCTGTCGTTGATGCTCAGAGAGTCTTACTGAGGGGGCTTTTTGTAAGAGGAGTTACACACTGCAGCCATCCATGGTAGCAGGACACGATGTTCAGAGGTATGAGGTGGCCCCTGCTGTCCCAGCCTCTGATGTACACACTGCTGGGGAGCTGGGACAAACTTTGTTAGTTAAGCCCACAGAGAGTTTTAATTTGAGATTTTACAGCAGGTGCTGTGCCGTACTGTTCAGCAAGTGACCAAGATGTCCCTCCAGTCCGTGTGAGCCTACTGCTGTAACATGCCTGTGTTGGGATGGTCTTGTAGGACCTGGAGGTGAGCTGTCACTGGTGCCCATTGGACTCCTCAGCTGGGGCTGATGTTGGTGTAGGAGCGTGGCAGGACAGCAATGGTGGCCCAGGTGCTCCACAGGGTGACACCAGCCAGGGACAAACCAAGACCTGTACCCTGCTCCTTCCCATGTGGGTTTAACACCACCGTGCTGTGGTCTGTGCTTCTCTTGCATCAGCTCGGATACCCCATTCTGGATTTAGCAGCTCTCTTTTAATGCAAATAAAGCCCATAGCAACAATAACAGGGAATCTCATCTTCTGTCTTTCTGCTTTACAAGCAGAATATGATTTGTGGGAAGTGCAACAGAATGTATAACTCACCAACTCAAAACATTGCAAGGAAACTAAAGCAAATTTCAGAATTTTAAAATGATCTTTTCAGGTCCTTTCCAACCCCTAACATTCTGTAGTTCTTGATCTTTGTCAGAATAGCAGCTACCCCTGGTCCTAGTCACTGGGTCATTTCTTTCATTCATTAGCCTAATTCACAATGATTTATTTTTTATCTATGTTCAGTCAATCACCAACCTCTTCCTTTACCTGTGTAATCACTTTGTTTCATTTCAGAGGGAAGATTGTAGGCATTGCAGTATGCTTGGAATATTAAACTTGTGAGCTAACCAATCTGTCTTTTATGTGTTCATCACATTGGGATATTAGTAACATTCCTGAGGTATTTAAAAGAGACACTGAAACCTCATTTACTCACAAGCTGCATCAGGTTTCTGGTGCTCACTCTGCTGAACTCTGCACATCCCATTTTTCAGTGAAGGATAAGAAAATCGGTCTTTTCGACAGAAGGGTAAGTGAAGAACATGACATATCTCTAAAGTGGGTAAAATACGGCTCCGTGGGCTTTTGATATAACTCTTATAAAAATGTCCTTCAGAAGTTAGGGTGTAGCTGGCACACATGTAGGAGTAAATAAGCAACTCCACCTTCATGTTAAAAGCCCCACACATTCAGGATTTTGGAGAAATGAGAATAAGAAAAGGTGAGGAGAAAAGCACTATGTAGAAATCACAGTTTCCTTTGTTGTTTTTTCCCTCTCAGGTTTTAAAAATGATTCTCTAGAATTCAGCAGGGAGTCTCAGCCACATGAATCTGTAATAGCGAGTGTTTCGGCTCCCCAGGATACTCCATAGGCCTTTCTCATTTTTTATGGCTTGAATTTATTATTATAGAAACGACAGTTTGCCAGTATTAAAATTGGCGATATCAACATTACCTCTCAGTCCTCCTACGAACACACTGAATGTGAAGACCTATGGACCCCAAAGCTTCCTTTGCCCGCTCTGCTCGTGAGTATCAGCCCTGGCTGGACTTCAGCAAAGCCTTCAGGTTGAAGACAAAGGAAACTAATATATTAACACTGTTGAAACAAGTCTTTAATCTGAGATCACCTTGAGTTGTGGGTGATCTTTTGGAGGGATCATATTATGACACAATAGAAAGAGATTTCTGAAATCTCGTTGTGGGATGAAACAGAATTTCATTCTCTACCTTTGTGCTCTGCATTACATATTTCTCTGACAAACAGAAATTGCTGATGTTCCTACAAGCCTCAGGACCAGACGTAGGTATTACAGAATAGGGGATAACTTCACCCAAAAGAAAATTTGTTTTTTAGTGTCATCTTTTGGTATCATGGATAACCTGATGTGATAGACACGAAATGTGAATCATCTGAGTCCTCTGAAAGCCAATAAAATATTTGAAAACAGTGTCTTCAGTATTTTGCTCTTTAAATGGTCAGGCCTATAATGGGACAAACCGTCAATATCTCCAATTAAACAAATTTTCATAGTATCAGTGAAATAATTTAGAAGATATGACTCTGATCTCGTTGCAGTCATTTATGGCTTTTCTTATCATGGTGGTCCAGTAATACTACCTGCTGCATAAATAGGACTGAAGTGGGCAGTTACTGTTTCCTCATGGTGTAGGTAGTTTATAATTTTATTTTTTTTTTAGCTCGTTAATGATTGTAATCTCCCAAAGATGAACAAAGTTAGCTCTGATGAATGGTGTAAAACTAAGGCTAGGACAGAGCAAAAGCAAATATTGCTTGTTCAAGTCAGAGGATTTTATACCTCTTTCTTTCTTGACTTCACAGAAGGAGGAAAACACACCTCTTTCAAGCTTGGCTGCATTTGAAATTATCTATTGTCATGCTTCCTCTAGCTCAGCATCCTCATGGGCTGTTCTTAGAAACATCTTCATTTCAGGATTATATAGTCTATTTAATGCATATGCAGCAGACTTCTAATTGCCTGTGTTGAGGCAATCCTCAGTCATCCTATTTCTCTCTCAAAGGCTGGCAAACACTCACGGAAAAACACTTTTTTTTTCCACAGGAGACTCACAACCGAGGCAAACATGAGGAGCTGGCAGAGGGAGTGGGAGGAGGGGGAGGAAACTGGGGCAGCTCTGGTGAAAGTGGTGGATGAGAGAGCAGAGCCTAATCCCGATGCTGGGCATAAAAATTACCAGAAGGAAGAAAACAGGAGGTGTCTGCCAAAGTTGAAGTATGGCATTCACAAAGGAAATAGGTCAGATATGAGGGAGGCTGTTGTTTAAAGGATTTTAGACTTATAAAATGCTTTTGGGGTGAAGTTACCAAGCTGAGGAAATTTCTTGGCTAAGATGATATTCCTTTTTTCCCCGGAGGCACCATTTCTGGTGGAATCAAAGCTGAAGTGTAGAAGCCCTGTGAAATCTCAGATGTACGTGACAGAGGCAATCCCACCATTTCATTTAAAATTGTTGACCACCAAATTCAAGCGGCATTAGAGAGGCTCCAACTTGTACGAAACGGTTTTCTCTAAAATCTCTTCGAATCTTTCCTCCACTCAAAGCTCAGCTGAACTGGACATCTTTGTCACATGGCTTTTGGAGCTTACTTTATCAATTTTACATATTCATTTCTCAGTAATAATTGTTAATCCATTAAGGTGTCTATTTCTTCTTAGCTAGCAAGCGTAAGACTCACTCCCATTTGCGTCATAGGCACACTAACAGCATGGTTCAGCTGACACCAGTTCTACAGCTTGACCTGCCAAATGCTGGAGAGTAGTGGTATTATAATAGTCCTTACATATTCTTTTAACTATACTAAAAATAGTTGTGAAAAACAAGACTAACAAGTCAAAATAGGAATAGCATTGCAAGCTCATTTTCTTTCTTTAATTGGCAAGAAAAAAACCAAATCACTATGGTCTTTAATAAGACAGTAAGGTAATGTCTTATTCAAAAATATGTGGCCACAATTCTCCCCATATCCTAACTTCTGTCTGGTAACTAGCTAAGACCCATTTATTCCTTATGTGACTTTTTTTGAAAAGGAAAAAGTGTCATCAAGATCAAGATGTCCTGTCAGATTGGATTGTTGAACTAAAACATGAAATCTCAGTGTTGGAAATGTCTGGACTAGGCACTGTGCGTTAAGACTTACCTCCAGCTACACGACCACTGCCCCTGGCCAGAAAACAATATTAATCGGAAAGGGAACAACCACCACAGGGACAGTGACCTGCCACCTCTCTGGGGGCTCCGGCTTTCGTATCATAAGGTTTTATGTGATTCATGGGACCTAGAGAACAGTTACTTCTCTCCTGTGCTCCTCCCTGAAGAAGAATATTATCAGTCATACAGTTTGAGTGGCAGAAGGTCATGGCCATACCGCTGAGCAGCCGTTTTTCAACAATAGCCTGAAATGTGTCTCTCCTGTTATCCTTCCTCCCCAGAGCTGCTGTTTCTATCTTTTGCCAAACCATATAAATCAATGACTACCAGAGTACCCTATCAGCATTTTCCAGCTTTCTTACGTGGGGAGAGGCACCGTCTCTAAGAATAACCTCCAGCTGGAAAGAATTCCTTTTTCTCATCAATGCCGGTTCCACCCAAGCCCCATGTTTTGCCACCATCTTTCGAGACGGGGCTTTAAAAAACATGTTGCCACCGAGTTCTAGAAAACCCTCCAGAACTGGGTTTATGAACAGTTGAGGTTGCTGCAGTGAGGGAGATACATGCAATTGTTATCATATATATTTTGCTAATATTGTGCTTATTTTTAGCTTGTGACCTATATTTAACAAATATATGCAATGTGACACATGCCATCGGAAATTAGACATGTCGTTAGGAAAATATAAAGAACGTGACACGCACCATTAACACGTGTCAAAACCCATTAGAATCCTTCCCCATTAAAGCTACCCAAGCACTTCTAAGATGAGGAAGCCCAGTCTCTTTATAAACATGTAGTTTAGCTGGTACACCTTTTATTTTGTCTGATAAAGGCTCCTGGCTAAATTCTGTGTCATTATTCTATATTCTTTGTTTGCTGACATTACATCCAGTCTTTCCCGTAATACATGGTCAGAAAAGTGGCAGCACAGAAGCATGTTTCTGCTAGCACTTGGCACATGCTGATGGGATTTATGTAGATTAAAATGCAAAGCAAGTTGATAATCTAATGCAAAGTATCTTTCAGCCCTAAATCAGAAGCAGAAGATGCAGCAGTCCTGCTTTCTCTCTCACTAAGTCTTTCAGGAAATCTTCAACTTTGCTCTTCTTGCCCACAGAAGCAGCTGATCCGTTTCCTGCTTTCGCCATTCTCAGTATAATGTAATTAACTAAAATTAAATTCCTAGTAGTCTTAAAGAGGTCGCGTCAACAACACATGTTGATATCTCCACTTTAAAGGGGCTCTTTGTTACTAGGTAAAAGTGAATGGAAACTACCTTCATGCCAAAACAGCTTACTTGGAAGGGCTGTGCTAACACCTCTGTGTTAAAACCCCCACCTTTAGGATCATTCCAAGGGTTTACCAAGGAATAATACTATAATTGAGGTCAGTGCATTTGGGGATGCAGCAAAAACCAGTCAGGACTGTGGGAGGAGGTGGGGTCCCGGGTCTCCCCTGGGATGCTTTGGAACAACAGGGTGGAGGAGAAGGACGAAGCCGGGCTGCGAATGGGGTCCTTTTTGCAGAAGGTGGCAGAACGAATGAGCATCTGTCCTGTCGAACTACCAGTGAGTGGGTAGGGAAATTTTAAAAGCTTTGTCAACGTCAATTTGCTTGCAGACTTCCCTGACATACAGTCCGGGGTGTCTTAGGAGTCGTCCTCAAGAACTCCCTGTCCTGAGATCTCATGCTCTATTTGTCCCTGGTGACTGCCGGCCTTTGATTCATCAGCGCAGACAAACTGATTTCTTTCCGCCCCTTTCCTCCGCATCCTGAGCTGAGGATTCGGTTTCTCTGTGTGCACGACAACACGTCCTAGGAAGTCCTAAAATGAAAAATGTTTACATTGCAGCTTGCTTGCTGGAAAAGTCTTATTCTCTCCTGACACGTTGATCTTTTTCACACTGCTTTTGTTCTCTCGTTAGCATACACGGCTGCCTGCATCACGCCGTGCCGAATGTAACGCACGCAGGACGTGCTTGTCAGCGTGTCAGGCTTGAAAACCTATGATTAAAAATTATGTTGCTCATTAGTCATTGCAAATCAAATGGAGAACAACGCTCTCTGGTCAATTTGTAAACAAACATCCTGTTCAACCTGTTCCGCGATTCAAGGAAGAGAATAGGAGACCAGCTCATAAATAAATAACTCCCTAATTCTGCTGGAGACACATACACAGGGCAGCTTACTGGATGAATAAATATTCTATAATTTCATTTTCGACAAAATTGCCTCCTACGAATTTTGGCTTCAGATATCCCTAATGCCAATAATGATTCATAAATATTTTATGAAAGCGAGCACAGTGTATGTGTGTACGTGTGCGTGATGTATGCCCTGTCTCATGTGGATGAAGAATTATCATTAAAAGTAACAAATTAGTATCCTGAGAATACTGTCAAGAGCATCACTCTAGTGAAAAAAACTTCAATCTGAAGACAGATGAACATTCTTCCTCTCTTTCATGAGTGCCCAAAGCCTATGTGAATAAGTGTCAATACTACAAAAAAGGAATTTCCAGTATAATTTCTGCATATTTTCTCCTCCACAAACACCACCTCGGTTCTCTTGGGCACCTGGAAGTCTAGGAAGAGCTTTGAAACCAGTCGCAAAATTCCCTCACGTGTGCAAATTAACATTCACGGCCACAGACAAGGCTGAATTCAGACACCGGGCTGTGCCTGAGAAAAGCACATTTTCATAGATCTCCAGCAGAGCTGAAGTGAGCAGAGCATGGCACAGCACCGCTGATCTTCCTGCCCTGCGCTCTCGTAGCTGTAACTGCTCGTAGGTGGAAAGAAAACAGAGTATAGATGATATTGTGTATATAAAGGTATTAAATGACTTGAGGAAGGGTTATCGAGGCAGTTCCCGTCTCTCCTATTACCAGCATCTGCTGTGGGGGAATCAGTGCAAGAGGTTTGGAATTTTGCCTCAGGATCACTTAACTTGCAACGCAGTCGTTTCCTCCCAGCCTTAAAAGTGGCTCCACGTTTGGTTCAGAGCACAGGAATTAAAAACTAATCGATCTCCTTGTTGTCCAGTCCTCTCCCGTGCCAGAATAAACGGGAAAAATGCATTGCCGGGGTCTCCAGCAGGTGGTTACAAGATAATGTGCTCACACAGAAGCATCCTCCCTTACTGTCGTTAATTAGAGGTTGTTTAGGACCCAGAGGCATGAAAGTATATACACTTGAAATGATCCTGTTTGATTTAGCTGTTACCAGACCCACTGAGGACACTGTTACAATCTCGGCTCAATGTTCTTGACTGATTTAGTGGCATTTGTGTATGTACAAAGGAATTGCAACATGGGAGTTGACACGTTACTCCAGCCAGAAGACTAAGAAAATATTTATTTCATTTTTCAGTTGAGGATTTTTTTTACGAGCAATGCTTTGTGGTCTAAGTCTTGATTATATTGTTTGTCAGGCTAGCAGCTATTCTGAAAAAAAAGTGACATTTCTTAGTAGACCACAACAGATCATCTGCATCTGCTGTACTCCATTATTTTGCTCTCTTTTAGCTCCCAGATCACTGACCCAATAGAAAAGGAAAGACCCTGGGGAGCCGTGGCTGTGTCCACAAACAGGGGGCTCCAGGCTGACCCCCAGCACCTGCATTTGCTTCAGCAAAGCAAGTGTGTTTCTGCAAAAGTTCATTTCCAACAGTACGTGACACTGCATTACTGCATTCCCCAAGACTGGGTAAATCCCGCTGATTGCATGCCCTGATTCCTTAAAATCGAGCAGAAAAGGAAACATTTCTGTCAAATCTTGTTACGCAGTGCACTGTGGTGTAGTACAGAAAAACATCTCTTTCTGGTTTCAACTCCAATATGTATGAATTCAGCATACTAGCAGACAATTATTTACTTTTACAGTATTTGATCACTTAATACTCCCTTTGTATTGCTATCTGGAGGTCGCGGTTGAGCAGAGCAGCTCTGCTCCAAGCAGCATCAGGGAACTGAGACGCACGACAACCTGCTCAGGCATCGGCTCTGATAAGCAGAGACTTTCCAGTTGGAAAGGACACAGGGCAAATTCTTCCAGATAAGCCAATCGACAACACCTCTTGCATTTTGTGCTCAGGAGTTTTCCGCCTCCATCTAAGACCTCAGGTACCAGACAAGGGCATCGAAAAGTGTTCATCAGAATTTCTGTGCGATCTCTTTTCAAAATGCTGAAGAAAACAACTTCAGGAAAGTGAGTTTTCTTATTCAGGACTTCTTGTGTTGTCCCTAAACTTACTTGTCAGGCAAACAAATATTCATCCTCTTTCCGTTCAATCCAGTTCCTTAAATCATCTGCAAATCTGAAGGAGCTAAGGGAAAACTGAGAACTTAGCTGGCTGCTTGGAAAAGTTTCTTGGGCTTTATAATGTTTTATGCTATTTCAGTAACAAAAATGGTCAATATAAGCTGTAAAAAAGCTACCATGGAAATATATTAAGCACATACAGGCCATCACAGAACTACAGAAAATGAAGGCTGTGTTACCAAATATGAGATTAGCTAATTAAAGCCATTTCTGAGTGACTTCTTCTGCTCTTGAAGACCTCTTACAAGCGATAACCTGTAACCTACACAGACTCTCCATCTCATTGTTCTACTGCCTGTTTCTTCAAAAGGGGTATCTAAACAATATTTCAGGTAACTGATAACTAAACTCAATTTCAGGATGCAACATGACTTCCTTTTGTCCCACTTTTAGGGCCACAAGGTACACTGTCCCCACCTTTTCTGCAGGCTAGTATGTACTGTGAGACTCTTATCATATCCTTCAAGTTGTTTCATTCGATTAATTGTCTGATTTAAGTCACGTCCATACTGAAATAACTTCAGGAATCAACCCATCATTAGGACTGGAGTACTTTGAGAGTACTACCTAAACTTTGAGGCAAAATACTCTGTTATAACAGTATGAATAGTAGTAACTGGAAATCCGTGATTTCAGTAATGTTAGCTGTGATGCTAATTACACCAGCAAATCTTTCTTCATCTTCTGTATTCTTCTGGTCTTGAAGTGGGGAAGATTATATTTTGAGGTACATGGGGAAAATTCTATTGCTTCAACAAATAACGGTGGATGAGATCCGACTTCTATATATTCTGATAAACTCCTCATTAAAACAAATGTATTGATGGTCGTACTGTCTATTAAGAAAACATAATATATAGACAGCTGGATCATATATAATTTAAACTCTTCTCACTTTACAAACTTGACAACTGAAAAAAATATAATTGATTCATGTATTGCAATATTCATTCCATTAGTTAGAATATATATCCAAAATTGAAGATGTCAATCAAATAAAATGAATGCGTGTTTTCGTAGAGCACTGCGATTCCTTTTATTAAACCAAGAAAAAAAATCAATCACTATTTTTGGATTTAGATTCAACAAGAGTGTGACTCCTGCAAGTTATGTGGCAATAAATATACATGTTTATTTTAGTCATGCTCAAAAATTACTCTGGATACCTTTGATCTATATACTGTGTAAGATAAAAAGCTATTTAACATTTTAAACAAATAGTTTCACTGACATGTAGGTAGAGACAGAGTACTGATTTTCACTTACACCAATTTTATACTCCATTGGTTTCAGTGAAAGTTACTCTTGATTTACACCAGCGCGGAAGAGACTGGAGCAGCCCCGTATTTTAGCTGCTGTCTTTCACATGCTGATCTGCAGCTCCCAAATTGCTGGATGAATAATGCTGAGGCAAACCTTGCAGGTTCTGTCTGCATTTTTGCAGTAATTTAATTCTGAACCTTGGGAATAAAACCAGAAATCTGTCATAAACAAAGCGCTCATTTCCTTCATCTGGAGCTCTTGTCTCCGCTCGCCAAGTGGGACTGCAACGTTAGGTGTGTAAAACATGCTGTAAGGCATTTTCTTTTTCAAAAGGGATGAACAAAGGCTATTTTAATAAATTTAAAGTTTCTGATGCCTGCTCTGGGCGGAAGGCGTGGTGTGACAGCCACGGGCACTGCCAGCAGTGACGTGCAGCTCAGACCCGAGCAGATGCAACCCATCACGGGCATCACTTCAAACCCCGGTGGCACCCATGGCAAAGCCCTTCTTGACAGGTGACAAGAGACAAGGGGAAGGAAAAAGGGAAGAAGAGAACTTCTCCAAGAAACAGAGATCCACGTTTTTTAAGGGTCTTGTGGTGATTTGTCTCATCTCTCCTGGTCAATCAGGACCTTTTTCCTTTTTTTCCATTATGCTTCTCCTACAACACTTGTGCCCCGTGTGGTACCCAAGGAAAGGATGAGCCTGTGCAGCTGTTTTCAAAGCTGCAGTTTATATTATTGTAGCAGTTTGAATGTTTACATGGAGTGCTTTCTTCTTGACCTGTCTCTGATATCTGTTGCTGCCCTAGACACACGCAATGAATTACTGGGAACCCTCCTCACACATGGATAAATGTATGAAAGTCCTTATGTGTGCAGTCTACAAAACTATAAGTAAAATGTATTAATATATTGAGATTAGATACCTTATTATCTTATCAGTACATAAAAACATTTTTATCTTACTTTTGCATAGAAATTTACCATATTATATAGAACATATATTATGATATTGCAATATATATCCTCCATATATTGAAATAAATGGCCAATATATATACCTTTCGTATATTGAAACAAATGGAGTCGACACTCTTATTGCACATCAACAAAGCTCTTGCAGCTGGAGTCAGCTCAGCACAGTCCTGAGAAAGGGAAGATTATCCCAGTCTCAGAGAGTTTACCGTGGTCACCTCTGCTCCCTGTCCAAATGTGATCTGTGTTGCCACAGTGCAGGAGGGTTTGGGAAAGGGACACAGAGCACGATGTCCTGCCTTCAGAGGTGGCAGCAAATAAGCTCGCTCAGCCGAGCATGGTAAAACACATGCACAAAAGGCTACACAACGTATACCTAACCACGCTGCGGCTCTTAAAAATTAATAACGGCTTACAATTTATTTCCTAAGCGTTAATCTGTAGCAACAAACCCTGACCTGTAGATGTGCTCGGCATCCCAGACAATTTCTGCATGCAAAATTCTCTGTTACTATTGCCTGGTTCTCCAGACAATCAAAACAGGGCTTTCTGCCGGTTTATGCCCCTTTAGTTGTAGTACAGCAGACCTGCACATCTCCTTGGAACATAACTAAATATCAGATTACACATTGCCTGATAGACAAAGAATTATCTAAATCCTTTCATTTCCTCATGCTGTTGTCTCTTGTATGGTGATAAGGTGATGAGGCACTGGCACAGGTTGCCCAGGGAAGTTGTGGAAGCCCTCTCCCTGCAAGTGCCCAAGGTCAGGCTAGGGCTTGGGGCAAGCTAGTCTAGTGGAAGGTGTTCTTGCCCTGTGGTATGGTGGTTGGAATGAGATGATTTTTAAGGTTCCTTCCTACCCAAATCATTCTATGATTCTATAGTGCATGCACCTCTGCACGTAATAAGATCTCAATCTCCTTCATCATGACTCTTTGGTCTAACACAACAACTTCCCTCCAACTTCTTGAGAAGCATTTTGCTGTGGCTGAAGCAGCGAGATCTGTGAGGAGATCTGGCTCCGAGGCCAAAGATGCCACTTGGATTAATGAAAATTTTCCTCCTTGCAGAAGGACTAACTCCCTGCAGAGAGCTGAGCAGGCAGGGAAGACCCACCAGCTGCAGTTCACACCGTGGTTTGCCCACAGTTGACTTCATTTCTACTCCCCTTTTACAGCTCTGGGCATGCTCAGTGCAGATCTGAGAGCACTTTGTGGTATCAGTGGAGATTTTGGGGATTAGGGATCCAGGCTGCAAGCACCAGCCACAAAGTCCCGACTTCACCTTCCTTTCAGGTGAAGCAATTTGACAAGTTGCAGACTGGCAGCATCTTTTTCACATTTCAGGTGAAGCAATTTGACAAGTTGCAGACCGGCAGCATCTTTTCCATGTTAAAAAATAAAACAAAACAAAAAATTGTTAGGCAAGATCAGCAGTCTACGTAATGATATTTTCTGCCTGGGAAAAACTTGTTCCTACAGAGATATGTAGTATTTAACTATCTCTGTAAACTGATACCTTAACATTATAGATTCTTTGTATTTATGTAAAAAGTGGCAGCTGTGTTAGGAGAGCAAGACAAAAAAACTTCTTTATCACATAAAATTAACAGAACCATTGATACATTTCAATACGAGAATCCTTTATATACCCACAGCTCAGCTCTTTCAGCAATGGCCTGTGCTACAGCCAAGTCCTGGGCAGGGAATCTGGGAGAGAAAGGAGATATTACACAACCCTACACTCCAAATACAGACTGAGAATGCTTCTTGCTGGTGCACTTTTCAAAGCTGAAAGATTGTCCCATTTCATGTTCTTTTTGATATTAGCCATCCTGAAAAGGGAGAGGAGTGAGAAGCAAATGTCTCACGCAACACAGCAGGCAGCATTCTCCCTCCCTGCAGCTGCCGAGGGCTCTGACACACAGCGTTCATCCACCCCTTGGTAATTCAGTAGCTGCTAGATTAGGGTTTTCCTTGCATGTGATCACACAAATTCTTTATACGAGAGCTGGTGAGCACCAGGGTGACAAGGGCACGGGCTCTGGGATTGCTCACATCCTGATGATTTGTGGAGGACAGAGAAAGAGGACGTGGGGTGGCAGCAACAGCGATACCAAGTGGTGGCATTTGTCAGGTGTTCGAGAGGAGACACAGCTCCTGAGCGACTCTTGATAAATGCAGAGGAGAGTCCTTGGGCCAGACACAGAAAACTGGTTGTTTTCCAAAAGGCAGTGAGGAATTCTTTAACCAGAGCAAACCAAGGCCACTAGGTGGGATGACTGCCCTCCCCGCCAGTCCACACCATGCCAAACAGGCAATGTCCTGCAAGCCCTGCTTTGTCATCCAGCAAGTTTCATGGCTTCTAGATTGAATCCTCAGTAAGTCTGCAGATGACAACAAGCGGGGTGGGAGTGTTGATCAGCCCAAAGGTAGGAAGGCTCTACAGAGGGATCTTGGGCAAGTTGAATCACTGGCCCAAGACCAAATGTATGAGGTTCAACAAGATCAAGTACCTGGTCATGCACTTGGGTCACAATAGCCCTGAGCAATGGTGTTGGCTTGGGGATGAGTGGCTGAAAAGCCACCTAGGGGCTGTTGGTCTCTTCTCCCAAATAACAAAGGATAGGACAAGAGAAATGACCTCATGTTGCACCAGGGAAGGTTTAGACTGGATATTAGGAGAAATTGCTTCACTAAAAGGCTTGTCAAGCACTGGAACAGGCTGCTCAGGGGAGTGGTGCAGTCACCATCTCTGGAAGTATTTAAAAGTTGCGTAGAGGTGATGCTTGGGGACGTGATTTAGTGGTGGACCTGAAATTGCTGTGTTAATGGTTGTACCCTATGACCTTAAAAGACTTTTCCACCCTAAGTGATTCTATAAACCAACCACACAGGGTTCAACCTGGGCCCTGGAAGAGCCATCTTCCTTCCATCATGTCTACAGGACCCTGATTCCTCCTGCCAGCTTTCCCCAGGGATTTCTCCTCTGTGTGCCCCATTGCTCCCAGGCTCCCTGCCCTGGCTTTCCCAGCAGGGGCGGCCCCTGTCCCACCGGTGGGTCCCATGTCAAAGAGTGATGTCCAGGAGGGCACCAGCAAGCAGCGTTCCCCTGCCTCCACCCAGACCTGTCTTTTTATGTAAAACATGAAATCTGCAGTACATATTCGGTAAACTGTGAGCAACGCAAACAGCTCAGCCATCCGTCACCGCACCATATGGCTGGATGTAAAAAATAGGTCCTAAGGATTATATTATAATGAACAGAAATGGATGTCTTCACTCTTATAAATAATTAAACCTTTGCATATATATAGCTATATATGTATGTATGTACACTCCCTTAATTATTTTATGTATATATATACACGTATACAAATCCAGATCTAAATCAAGCAATTGGTATAATACATGTTTACAAAGGGGAGGGATACAGAGCACCCACAGGAATACGCTTCAGAGGGTCAAAAATAAAAAAAAAGGTGATTTTTTTTTTAATTGGCTAGTTTAGATGAGCCTAAATTTAAAAGAAAAAGCATTACCTCGTCACACACGTCAGTCTGCCTGAATCCGTATCTACTCCACTTTAACTGTAACACCATGAGAACTTCCCTGCAGGTTTTCCACTGAATGCTAAGCAGGAGCAAAACCAAGCCCTCAGTGGAGGATTTTACCAATTTTGTCAATCTTAAAAGGTGTTTCTAATGATAAACCTGATAATAAGATGGCATAAAGAGGGAAGAATAGACTTGTTAACACATGACTACCAGACTTCACCAAAGGCAACCAATTTCCCATGATGCCACAGAAGTATCTGGAAGAAAGATGCAGAATGAACACCAGGGAAAAAAAACACAACAAAAACATTTTAACAGGAAAGTCCATTAAGCAATACAATTGTTTCCATTCTAAAGCTGTGGGGTCTCTATCGTTGGAAATTTCTAAGGGCAGGTATGAGGTGGTTAATCCTACCTCTGGGTCAAAGAAATAAATGGCTTGCTGAGGCCTCTCTACCTCCATACTGATGATCTGGATTTAGTATCTCAATTATAAGGCTGTGACTCTTTGGAGGAACTCTTTTTCCCGTCTTATTTCAGAGCACCACTTCATCCCCAATAGGAATGATAAGGTTGTTGACATCTCAAGACATAAAGAATGGCTGTGGGATAGGAAATAGCCTTTTTCTTATCTATCTATATCTAGATCACCAGGTTTTCATCTCTAAAAAGTCAGTTTTGACCATAATGGCTTAAGTGATAAAAATAGCTAATATGTTCTCTTCTTTATGTCTCTATTTTTCTATATTTCTGGGGGAAAAAAATAGTAAAGCTCTTAGAGGAAGAGCCTGAGTAAGATCAGGCTGCGTAGAGCTTTTACTGCACTCAGGAATGTTACTTTGCTTAATTAGGAGAGAAAGTCTAAGTCTTGTACCAAGTTCAAAGTGTAGACCTGCATTTTTTTGGTGGAAAAAAAAAAAATCCAAACTAGGAAAGCACAAGATCATTGCAGCTCGGCATGGCTTTATTTTATTTATTTATTTTTCCATCCGTATGGAGGTGACAGTTTTCCTCTTGGCACATTTTCCATGATATCTACAGCATGTAAACTTATTTCGAGGAGCTACTGGAAATAGGCTAATACAGTGTAATGGAGTTGTTATCTTTTCTTCTGCAGCAGGTTTACAAGTGAGTAGAAATGATTTATGAATGATACTGGAAACTAGGCATCTTTCTGTCTTTTACATAGCATGAAAACAGAGGGACTAAATACGGGACCACAGAAAGGGTTGCATGCACAATTAATGCATTTTCAGGCAGATTTGCTTGTGGAACGTAAGGACGCAGGGAAGCAATAAATCCAGAAGCATAATGGGAATCAAAAGTCCTGAAATATGGTGTGAACAAAATAAGCAGAAATACTGATTGAAAATTAATTGTTATATCAACATCTTTTAAGACAGGTATCCAGAAAATCAATCTT